>NC_069077.1:11096298-11399328 GCF_025698485.1 Gossypium arboreum
AAAAGCTCTCCGTGAATATCATGAAGAAATTCCTGACCTTACAGAATGGTCTCAAGATTACCTGTGACGGTACAGTCAAATCAGTCTTGCTAAGATAGAACTATATAATGAAAAATAAAAAGATGAAGAAATGATCTGCTACAGTGAAGATTCCATGGATAGTGCTCAGCTACCCCATTCAAATGCAAACAGCTGAAAATCACTTGTCGGGAATCTTGCTTTAAATAATTAAAGTGTTTTACTTTATGTCAAATAATGTCTAATATCAGTACTATCTTTACTTTATGTACTGTTTACTTTATGCTTTAATGTCTGATGCTTATCCTGTGTACTATTTACTATTTTGTTGTATTACATCTCCTTCAGCTATAAAAGGGTGATGTATTCTCATTAAAAAAATCAGAGAAAAATTTCCTAAATAAAATTCTAGTGTGTTTCTTTACCTATGGCTTTCTAAAAACTCTTTCCTTTTCTCTAAATCATCTTCTTCCTAGAAAACTTTAGATGAGTTTACAAGGAATTAACAATATAGTATGCTCTGTGCTTGCCATATAATGGATCCTGCACATCAGAAATATTGAAATTCTGACCAAAAGATAACAATATTATTGTGGATATCATATGTTTCTTGAATTAATGCTTTGTTGTTAAAAGGCAGTGCCTGTTGAATAACCCGTGTAGAAGAAGGGTTTAAGTTTGGCATAATATACCTGCAACAATTCCTTCTTTCTTGCAATCCCCATGTTTATCCACACCTGTATTGGTATCAGAGCCATCAGGTTCAACAAAAACTCATCTTTAGTAATCTAGGTGATAGATAGATTTGGAGAAAACTTTCTCAATCATGGCAGAAAATAAGTTAGTACATCATTTACTTCTTCTACACCTATCTCTTTACCTGATTTTCCTATGAGATCCCATTCTGCAAAAAAGATTTCCTCTTTATATGAAATAGAATATCTAAGTGAAGAAGATAAGGTACAGCCCACAGATCTTCTTACTGTAAATCCTTATGCCACCTATAGAAAGTCCGTCTTTTCTCTTGTAAAATCCATCAGAACTTTGATCAAAGGTTCCACTAAACAAGTCAAGGAATATATTCAAGCCTTACGGTTTGATAGTTTTCCCATATATGCAGCTTCACCAGAGCAGTTTGTTACTCTCGAAATTCCAGTAGAGTTTCTAGCAGAATGGAAATATGCAGGATATACACATATCCACTTTGGAGCTATACGTCTTGCTTTAAACTACCATGGCACAGTTGGAAAGCCTGTAGTTGCAAGAATTGCACTTTAGAATATCAAAATGCGTGTATTGCTACAATTGAAGCTACGTTAAATTCTGGACTTGTTATGGTCACTCTTTTCCCAAATTTCACGATGGCATTAGCAGATCCCAATCTGACCAAAGCTTTAAAAGTTCAGATTCAAATAGCAGGGGCACCACAAGTGGCTTCAGCTATTACTGCTACTCTCCATTATCAGATTGTCTACAGGATTCAGGATCATGCCTTTAATCTATCAAGGCATGGAACAGATGATTCTCTACTCATCTCGGTAAACACAAATGACCAGCCTCACTGTGTCCATGTTCCGAGACAAATTCCAAAAAGGGAACTAATTAAACTCCTCCCAGAGAAATGGATCACTAGCTATGAAAAACTTCATGAGCATAGCCAACTGATCCAGTCAACCTCAAGTCAGATTACGTCAAAGGGAGATGGAACGACTGAGATCAAGTTTGATCATAGCCATTTTACAGTTCCTAAAATCCCAACATTTTCCCGACCCAATTGATGATGCAACCAAACGAAAAGCCGACACAACTCCATGATCAAGAAGATCCAGACTGTTGTTGCCCGTTGTGTGAATCTGACCTAGAAAGAAGCCTAATAAAAAGTTTTTCTGCAGATAGAAAACCTTTATACATGTTTAAAGACCCCGTAATTGGACATTGGCTTTGGGCTTTAAACTATTCATGTGAGCTATGTACAGATGACAGAATGGCCGCCTGGATTGATAACATGGACATATCTGCATTAAAGCCAAGAAAGAAGAAGAAAAAAAACTCTACCCAGAATGAGTTTTACAAAAGATAGATGGATGGAGATCCAGACATTGGACCACTTGGAGAAGATAATGGTAAATATGCTTACCTTGTTGATTATTCATCTCACAAGACTTTACCAAACATACAAGTTCCACCAGAACCTTGTAAACCTCCTTCTTCTCCTCCTCCTCCAAATTCATCCACTCAATCTCCTGCAAACACAGGGATTGCAAGAAAGAAGGAATTGTTACAGGTATGCTATGTGAAACTTAAACCCTTTTTCCACACGGGTTATTCAATAGGCACTGCCTTTTAGCAACAAAGCCTTAATTCAAGAGACATATGATATCTACAATAATATTGTTATCTTTTGGTCAGAATTTCAATATTTCTGATGTGCAGGATCCATTATATGGCAAGCACAGAGCACACTATATTGTTAATTCCTTATAAACTCATCTAAAGTTTTCTAGGAAGAATATGATTTAGAGAAAAGGAAAGAGTTTTTAGAAAGGCATAGGTAAAGAAACACACTAGGATTTTATTTAGGAAATTTTTCTCTGATTTTTACAATGAGAATACATCACCCTTTTATAGCTGAAGGAGATGTAATAAAACAAAATAGTAAACAGTACACAGGATAAGCATCAGACATTAAAGCATAAAGTAAATAGTACATCAAGTAAAGATAGTACTGATATTAGACATTATTTGACAAAAAGTAAAACACTTTAATTATTTAAAGTAAGATTCCTGACAAGTGATTTTCAGCTGTTTGCATTTGAATGGGGTAGCTGAGCACTATCCATGGAATCTTCACTGCAGTAGTCATTTCTTCATCTTTTTCTTTTTCATTATATAGTTCTATCTTAGCAAGACTAATTTGACTGTATTACCACAGGTAATCTTGAGACCATTCTGTAGGGTCAGGAATTCCTTCATGATATTCACGGAGAGCTTTTAGGACCTCTTCATGATAAGGTGTCTATGTCCTTAGCCAAGTGTCCCATGGTGCATCAATATCTGGAGGTCGCCATATCTCAAATGGAATAATCCTATTGAGTTGGCAGAGAAACTTTTATAACTCTCTATATTGAATATCATCTTTGAAGACTTCATTTTCAAGAGATTTATGGATCCAGGAGGTAGGGAAGGAATTGAGCTGACTTGCTTTTCCACATTTGACAAAATATTGAGGCTTATAGAAGATTATAATCATATAACTTCCATAGTTACCTCTTGTATGATTGCAATATTACTCAATTATCTGAAGCCATTGTAGGAGAGGATGAAACCAACTAAGGAAAGTAAAGAAATTTTGTTGTTCTGGTTTAATATTTCCTCTGATGGCTTTTTTCAAGTAATAAAGGTGATCAGGGGTTCGAACTGCATAGCAATATGGTAGAGATGAGTAAAGTACCATAAAAACCATTTTAATTCATTTGGTTGTTTAACAAATTTAAACCTTATTGGGTGTATGAAAGGATAATCTGGATGGATACCTCAAGGTTTAAGAATAAGTCCTCCAAAATTCTTGAAAACTTGAATCTGATATTTGAACATCATATCCCTAGCTTTCTGGTGAAAACAGTTCTTTTCTATGAGAGTAAAAACTTCTGGTGGATATTTAGGGTGGAGATTAGGAGTAACAGTGTAAGGAGTAGGAGAGGTGGATGATGAGGAATAAGGTCGATACATCATGATGGGTCTAGGCCAAAAAACTCTTTTGTAGGTGAAAACTTTTAGATTTTCTTTGGGTGTGGAAAGTAGATCAGTAAGAACATTTTGCTTTCCTGATATATGTCTGACATCAAATTTAAACTCAGAAAACCATTCTGTCCATCTTAAGAGTTGTGAGTGAGGGACAGTTTTCTGTTTAAACTTGAGCATTTGTGGAAATGAGGACATATCCATTTCTACCAGAAAATGATAACCTAAAAGATGGAATTTGAATTTTGCCATACCTTTCTTGACTGCAAGGATTTCTTTGAATGTGGAGTCGTAATGAATTTCTGCTTCTGAAAATCTTCCACTCTTGTATCCACAGAGTTGTCTTTTGCCATTTCTTTTTTCAAGTAAGATTGCTCCCTAGTATTTGTCACTGGCATCTGTTTGTAGAATTCTTTCTCCATCTGAGGGGATTTGAAGTGGAGGCAAATCCTGAGTAATTTCATTCAGTCTTTGAAGGGCTTTTGTCTGAGATGAATACCATGGAGGAGGGTCTTTTTTAAGCATCTTTTGCAGGGGGTTAATACACTTAGAAACTTTAGGAATAAAATCTCTAAGATAATTAACAATCCCAATGAATTGTTGGACCTGTTTGAAAGACAAATCTTTTGAAGGGAATTTGAGAAGTTCTTGAGCAATGTGTGGTCCTAGAGAGTATTTTTCTTCTTTGATATCTATTCCCAGAAACTGAATTTCTGATTTGTTGATCTGCATTTTCTTTTCTAACAGCATTATCCCATATTTAAAAATAAGGGATTTAAATTCTTCAAGAAGTTGTGTATGGGAATCTTCATCTTTGCTGTAGAGTAGGATGTCATCAATATATACTAAAGCATTTTCCATCAAAGGATAAAAAATCTTTATCATTGCTTTCTGGAATAGAGAAGGAGCAGCCTTTAAATCAAATGGCATGACCTTCCATTGAAAATGTCCATTAGGAATGCAAAATCCTGTTTTTGGTCTGTCATCAGAATGAATTCCTAATTGCCAAAAACCTGCCTTGAGGTCAAACTTAGAGAAGACTCTTGCTTTGGCTAGGCTTGAAAAGAGTAAGTCTTTCTTTGGAAGAGGAAATTTGTCATTTTGAAGGAAATGATTAAGAGGCTGGTAATTAATTACCAATCTTAACTTTCCTCTAATCTGTTCAGATCTTTTATTTACATAAAAAGCTTCACATGCTCATTGAGAATTTGAAGGTTCAATCAGTTCTTGATGCTGTAATTCTTTACATTCCTTTGATGCTAGCATCAGGTGATCTGGATTCATTCCCTGGTGGCTGGCCTTTGTTGGGTTGATGTCTTCATTTTTCTTGAAAGGTAATCTAATGAAGAAATTTGGGTTTTTCCACAAAGGGTTTGAGCATTTATTCAGGAATTCAGAATGATATTCCGCACAAGATTGGGCTTTTAATTCCTGGATAGTGTGAAGGATTTTTTCAGATTGGATAACAAAAAGTTTTGGGATTCTGACAAAGGGTTGGAAATTTTTTTTGAATCTTACTCCTTCAGGGAGTATTCTAAGATGCAGGGCTTTTTTGTAGAGGTCAAAACCTATTACAATATCTTTTCCAGGGAGTTTTGATCCCAATATTAAAAAATTAATAGGCCTCCTCCTTCCCTTTTATTGACTCTTTTTGGGGTTAAATAAAGGAGAGGAAAATAGCCAATTTTTCTCAAACCTAGTGGTTGGGGTGATGGGCATGACCACAAGCTTAATGATGGGCCTTGAGTAGTGATAGGCCCATTTTTAATCAATTTGGTCAGCTTCACATTTGGACTATGGTAGCATTGCTAAACATAAGTTTCCTTCCAAAATCTTTACTGTTTTAGATCAAAAGCTTTCTAGATTTTTTCTTTGTTGAATATACTATGAATTCATATTCATATTAATTTAGCTGAAAGTTAGATTCTTTTTCAAAGGATAAGGTGATATTTGGTCCTTAAAGTTAACCTTTTCTTTTCAATTTCATCATTATATTTTTCTTTGACTCATATTAATCCCTCTTAATTGTTTTTAGCATTGTTATGAGGGGTTGAAGTGACAAATAAACTTTAAACAAATGTACATTCAGGTACTTCTCACGAATTTATTTTAGAATTATATAAATTCATATAATTATTAAAAAACCATATTCAAAATGAAAATGGATAAGTGGATGCAAGATTCAAATGAGTTTGGACGTCTATTAGTACATATTCATTTTAGGTGTATATTTTAATATTTTTAATAAAAAATTAAGTGATGATTTAAGTTAGAAATAATTGCCAAATTCAAAGATTATATGTTGCTTTTTCCATTTAGAAATAGAAAATATTATTATGAGGGTGTTTTTTACTTATATAAAATCAATAAAAATTAAAATTAACCTAGATTAAATCCACAAAATTATTCTCACGCGATCAGATTTAATCTTAAGACAACATGATCTCCAAAACTTTAATTTTTAATTTTAATCAGGTGTTTTATAAATATAAATATATATATATAACAAATCTAGTATAAAAAAATTCCAAATGAGCTTTTTATTATTAAAATCTAAGTAATATAAAAATATAAGAATAATAAAATTAATATTTATATTTATATTTATAAATTGTATGATGTTACTTATTAAAAGAAATAACTAAATGTTAAGAAATTAAATTATTAGTATTTTTTATCAAGAGTAGTTTAATTATTAATAATTGTTAATGGGAGTAGTTTAATTATTGTTTTAAATGTCTTATTTAAAAATTAGCTAGCAATTGTATTTAAGTGTAATTGTTTGTAACTATATATTTGGATAATTACTGTCTCACTAAATTGAATGTAATTAGAGTACCATAATTACACTCTTTATTTCTTAAATAAAAGCATTTATGCTCAAATCTCATTATCTTATACCGCTTTTCAAATATGACCGTATATTATTTAAGTTTAAAAGGTTGTTTATGTAACACCCCCTAACCCCAAACCGTTACTGGAAAAGGGTTATGGAGCATTACTAGAGTTTACAGAATAATTACAAACAATTCCATTATTTTCTTATGTTCATGTTAAAGCTGTCTTCTTGAGCAGCAGTCACTAAAATATTTATAACTGGAGCTAAGAAACTCCAAATTAAGTTCTGTTAATTTTCCTTAAAACTAGACTCATATGTCTTTCTACCATAAAATTTTTAGAATTTTTGATTTAGGCAATTAGTACAGTTTATTCCTCAAAGTTACCCCTGGTCTGCTGTTTGACAGTTTCGATCTTTCTTTACTAAAATTTAATTATCTCATAGCATAGGACTCGGATGATGTTCCCGTTTATTTCTCTTGAAAATAGATTCATTAAGGATTCTAAAAATATAAATTATAGCCCATAATTATTTTTATACAATTTTTAATGATTTTCCCAATTCAGAATAGGGAATTCTAAAATCAATCTGACATTGTCTCACAAAAATTCAAATTCATACCAAATTAGTCAAATCCTATTTTATACCATAACCAAACCTAAATTTATTTATTTTATCCTTACATTTACAATTTCAAAATGTCACACACATAAGATATCCTAGGTACATGCCATTACCCATAATTAACACACTTTACCTCATTGAATTCGGGATCGGCCTGAGATGTTGATTCAACATTCTATCTTTACTTAACTTGCGCACGGAAACAAACCGTACGCTAAGTATGGTATACTCAGTGGTATTTCTATAATCCGAACACTTGATAATATAACAATTAAACTTAAAATCACAATAACAAATATAACTATTCATTTATTTATTTTATAGATAAGTTTCATTTACTTACCATAAAAATTCTATACAAACCATATAACAAACACAACAATATATTTGCTCAATTCTTTTCATTTGGCTACCGTATAAATTCTTTACAATATATTCACAATTCATTTGTATTCACACTTTACTTCTTAACAATATACCATTTTAATTCATTCTAACATCAATCATCATCCATTTGAACTTCACTCATTTCATGAACCTTTTGGTTTATGTTTTCAATCTTATATCTCAATTTCAATTCTCAATTCAATTTCTCATTTCATTCCAATAGCTCAATCAATCAAATTCACTCGATTTATCTTTTCATTTATTTACCCCTATTAACAAGACTCGGACTCTGATAAATACGTGGATTCCTCCCAAACACACTAGAATATCCAACCCAAACACACCCGGAATATTATAAATCCTCCATAACACACCAGTATATCATATCCTCCCAAACACACCAATAAGGCATTAAATGCCTCTTCGAATAAACCGAAGTATATAATAACAGAAACATCTTCTCGGCCGAACTACAAATCTCCTCATCACATCACAAATCCAATGGCATGCCATTTGTATCCAATCTGGTCTGATACTGTTAATAGGGTATTTGATTCACTTTCTCAATTTAATAAATCTTTCATCAATATACCATTCTAATAATCATATACATTCACACATTTTCATAATTTCATACATTTTCATTCAATTCAACAAATATATTTCAATTATTCACATTAATTCATAATTCAATACAACTCAATTCACTTTTCAATATCAAATATTCAATTATCACAAATCTCATATATTCATATCAATTCCTCATATTCCAATCAATATAATTTTTCAATATAACATCATTCAATATTCAAATTTTTACATAAATCATATATATAATATATATTTCAATCAATATAAATTCAATCAAAATGATTTCAATCAATATAAATTTGATAAATTCATCACATACCAAAATCAATCCATTTCAATTGTAAAACATCATAATTCTAACACTAACAATTGTCATATGTATATAAATATAACAAATAATGACTGAGTTCGGATTATAGAAATACAAACCGTATTTTCTCGAGCTAACTCCCGTTGTCTTTGCCATTTTTCCTTGCTTAGCCGAGATTTCCCGAGACAACATTAGCTATGGGAATTAAAACAATTTATATTCGTTAATTCAATACTAATTTATATCTAATTAATATAATTTTGATTCAATTTCTACTTTAATTTCAATTTAATCTTAACTAAATTTACTTACTTTTTCTATCTCAATTCATACTTCATTTCTATTCAAATTTTGTCCAAACTCATACTTAACTATGAAATTTTCAGCATATTTTCCTAATTTCGAAAATTTCATCAATTTAGTCCCTTCAACATAAAACTTATGAATTACTTTACAATTCAATCCTTATTTCATTTCTAACTTGAATTCCTATCAATCTAACCCCTAATTCATTTTTTATTCAACATGAATAATATTTAGAAATCTAATAACTTTCAAAATATTAATTTAATTTCATTAAAACTTTGTTCTAAAGCTTTTAAAACATCAAAATTAAGTAAAAAGGGCTAAATTAACTTACCTATTAAATTGCCAAACCTTCAAACCCTAATTCTCCCTTTTTCTTTTCTTTCTCCTTTCTTTCTTTCCTTCCCCTGCTTTTCATTTGCCTATTCTGTTTCTTTTCTTTGTTTTCTTTCTCTTTTCTTTATTTATTTACTATATATATATATATATATAAAATATAATAAAAAATATCTATATTAAAAATCTATTTAATAACAAATATTTATTTAACACTTGTATGCATTTTATTATTACACATTTCACAAATTTTACCATACATTTGTCATAATTTAATATATTTATTACATAAAAATCTCATAATATAATTATTTAATTAATAAATATCTTATTTAATATTAAATACTAATATTACAATTGTACACACTTATATTTTCACATTTGTACCAATAAATTCATTACAATTGTCATTATTTAATTTATTTATTAAAAAATCTCATTATTTAATTATTTAATTAATAAATATCTTTTATTCTAAAATTAAGTAAATATACAATTATATTCCAAGTGTTCAAATACATATATTACACTTGTACAATTTTATCATCACACATTTGTCTTTATTTCAATTTATTTCATAATATAATAACTTAATATCAATTAAATAATAATAACCATAATAATAAATTAATTAATTAATATAAAAAATCCTAGACTCTTCCATCTTTTGCCCCTAAATTCATACATTAGACATAATTGCCTATTTGGTCCCTTTTTATTTTCTTTTAATCTACAATTCAACTTTCATCCTTTATTCAATTTAGTCATTTTTCCTAATTACTCTTAATTAAGCTAAATTCACTTAATTAAAACTCTAATTAACCACTCGATTAACTTCATAAATATTTTTAATAAATATTTTCTAATTCATTTTCAGAAATAGTGACCAGAAAATACACCTTTCTAATAACCTTAAAGTTCGGTCGTTACATTTATATATAATAATAATAGTATTTTAATTTTAGGATACATATTTATGTTTAAAAATACGATTATATGTTATTTTACTAATTTCGTTTAAATAATTTAAAATTTTTATTAACAATAGATAAATTTTTTATACATTTTAACCTACTAAATAATTAATTAAATTACATAAAATTTATTATAATTTATTATACTAATTTTTTTGAATTACATCGTAGTTACAATTAATTACTTATACTAATTTTTTCAAGGACCTGATAACAAAGATATGTTTGACATTTGAAGGAGATTAAATAAATTTGAAATTTAAAGTAATTAGATAAAATTAACGAGGATATTTTTTTTTTGGATAAAGCAACATTAAGCCTCTAAATTTTGCAACTTTTCACATTTTGGTCTTTGAATTTTTTTTTTCACATAGTCTGACAACTTGACAAGTTTTCTTTGAATTTTATTAAGGTACGATTATGTGGAACTCTAACATTGTGCCACATCGTCACATGAAAAAAAGTTAAAATTTTATTCCATTTATATTTTATTTTATAATTTTTAATAATTTCTTTTAAATTATTTTAATATTTTAGGTGATGACATGACATTATCTTAGAGTGTCATAATATCACATAAATATTCAAGAATGAATAGGCTTGGTTCAAAATTTCTCACAACAATGTTGATTTTTGTAGATTCACGGTAGATTTTTTTTTTTTGAGATTTACTTTGGACATTGAAGGTGAAAGTGAAAATGGAAGAACGGAGGCTACTGATATTTTGGCACTCCTATTAGGTTTGTAAGCATGTGGCAAAAGAAATAACTTTTGAGCAAGCATGGTCAAATATATCATTCCACAAATCTCATTCCCCATCAGTTGTTGAAAAAGGTTGCCCATCCTAACATTTCTTGTTTTGCAGGTTTTAGCTCAACAAACTATTACAAACCTTCATTCACCAAACACTACAATTAAAGAGTTTAGCCACCTAATTCTCCATTTGTGCCTAAAGCAACTAAAAAAGGCCCAAAACTTTATTTACCAAATACCCATAAAACTTAATAATTACAATTTATCTAATTATTCGATTTTGTTCAAAAACATATATATTTATTTAAATATCATTTCAATAGTAAAAAGAGTAGTTACAACACAACATATTTTAACATAAAATGTTATCCTCCTAATAAAATGTATTGGCATAGAATTTATGTATCGTTTATGCCTATTTTACAATTCATCAAAACTAATTTTTTCCATACTCCAATTATTTTTTTTCAAGAGCCAATTCATGAGCTGGATATCTTTTTTATTTTATTTTTTATTTTTTTAGAACCTGATCAATCATCGAATTATTTTGTCCACTAGTTCGTTGTTCAGATCATCTTATAGTTGATCTAAATTAGAATTCCTTATAGTTATAGGGCTCAATGGTATAAAAAGCTGTCAACCTTTTTTAAAAGAATTAACTAAGCTTCCGATTTTTTTTGTACTCACTTCAATATTTAAACTTTTAAAATGTATAAAAAAGCCCTTAGATTTTTTAAAAAAAAAGGCACTTAAACCCTTTTTTTTGCACTCAATTGGATACTTGAATTGGCCATAAGCAAAAAATGATAGAAAATAAAAATTAATAAAATTTATAAAAATATTAAATTTTAATGAGAAAACTATAAATATATTAAAAATTAGAAAAAATTATAAAACTGTAAAAAAATTATAAAATTGTAAATTTTATAAAAATCGTAAAAATTATAAAATAGAAAGAAAATTATAAAATATAAAGAAATATAAAATTTGTAAAAAAATTATAAAATTATCGTACGTACTAAAAGAAATAGTTTATAATTTTTCAATAACTTTTATTGATTTTTATTTTTGTCATTTTTCGCCACATGTCACACTGTGTTACGACATATGATGGCTTTTACTAAAAAAATGAGAGTCGTTAACTTTAACGATCAGCGGTTAAAGTTAATGGTCAAAGGGCCTTTTTGATGCATTTTATAAATTTTTTTTACGATTTTTATAAAATTTTATAATTTTTTTTATAAATTTTTATTTTTTTATATTTTTATTAAAATTTAATAATTTTATAAAATTTATTGATTTTTATTTTTATAATTTTTGCCACATGTCACGTCGTGATTATGACACAAGGTGGCTTTAACTGAAAAAAATTTAAGGTTAGTTAAATTTTACGGTCAAAGGGTTTTTTTATGCATTTGACTGTTCAAATATCCAATTAAGTGCAAAAAAATAGTTAAAAATAGTTGCTTAATTGTTTTTTTTAATAAGTTTAGACCTTTTAATGCATTTTGAAAGTTTAAATTCTCAAGTGAGTGAAAAAAGTTTAATTTTTTTAAATTTTAGGATTTTTATACTCATAAGCCTAATTAAATAAAATGTAATTGCTATATCTTAGTAATTACAGTTGATCTAATTATTAGCTGTTGCTCAAAAATAAAAATTTTAAAACATAAACGTAATTTCAATAATAAAGAGTTTAATTAAAATGCGCAAAAAGTTATCCTAATAGAACTTGTGTGTCTATTTGACCATTAATAAAAACTAATTTGGTTTTTAATTTTCAAGATCCAGTTCATGACTATATCTCTTTCTTCCAATTTTTTTAAAATCGTATCAATGATTAAACTATTCTATTCACTAATTCATTGGTGAGATTAAATTTTAAAAATAAGATATATTATTTAACTCGTTTTTTAATTAATTCAATAAATTTCTATTATTCAATTTTCAGTTGAATCGGATGGATGCACCAATCTAATTCCAGCCTTATAGCCATCCTTACCCACCATCAAACTTCGGTTTTTAAAGTCGATGATATTGTATGATAAGACAATCAAATGTCAACTTTTAATGCCTCAGTTATAGAGATCCATTGAATCAATATAAAACCATATGTTAACCCAATTTTGATTTCTTCTTCCATTCCCTACTCCAAAAATACTATTAAATTATAAGTATAATTATTAATAACATAAATAAATTAAATATGTTGTATAAAATTACCTAAAAGTTTTGATATTTCATTTAAAAAAAAAATGAAAGAGAAATTTAACCTTTGTAGTTTTCTATATTTTCGTTACAGTCCAACCATCCTCTTACGAAATAAACTCAAAAAAAAAGCATGCACATAAATTAAAGCTTCTCAAGGAAAAAAAATTATGATAGTACTCACTTTTTATTTTATTTTATAAACTTAAGCTTCATTCTTGAAAAGCTTATCTGGGTTTGCACTCAATTGCTGCATCGACATTGAATCCATATTATTGTTAAGAAAGCATTTCTTTGATGGCAACAATGGAGTGAAGAAGGTAGGGTTTAGGTTTAGAGAAAAATAATGGAGAAGAAAGGAAGAGACACAACCAAAGAACAGCCTATATATATGTATATATTTCTCTTTAATGCTTTACCCTTTTTGTTCGTGTGGAAAGTAAGTAAACTTTACCTTGGATAAAATAAGGAGGTATACATATATATATGTATGTATCATAACATATGCCAAGTATGGTAATATAGTATTAGTTACACCAAATGTAATTCCTGCAATTCTATGGTTAAATTACACCGTCCAAGAATTCATTAAATTTATAGGAATAGAGACCATAGTACGATGGATATGGAATTAACTGCTGTAGTTGAAAATAATTTCTTTTTTTCTTAAATTAAAAAAGAATGAAATTCTCAAAGGAAAAAGGAAGGAAAAGAAACAGAAAGGACAAAGAAGACCCAACACCACCACCACCACGATAGGGAAAGCAAGAAAAAAAATATGGTTTGATTTTTTTTTTATAAGTAATAATGGTGGAAACATGAATGTGATACCAAAACTAGAACCTTTGAAGGCGCGTGCTTCTTACTCTCCAATTACGTCTTCGTGACAACCAATGTAAGGTAGTAATTGTCTTCGTACGTGGGGCTTTGGTGTTATACCTCATTGCACCAGTTCCCATCAACATGTTCCCCTTTCCCTTCCCCACTCTCACCTCGACGGCGCGTGTTATTGCCCTCAATATAATAACCCCCATTCGACTTTCATGTCCCCCCCTTGCTTTTCTTTTCTTTTTCTATAGCCCTCTTTTTTTGGCTTTGAAATTTCTGCTGCAAAACAATAACTTGAACCCCAAAAAAGTGGAAAAAAAGGAAAAAAAAAAAAAACAGTCTGCATGAAGTGTCGTCGGGGAATCAAGATCCGGTCAGCACCGGTGGATTTTTTCCCGGCTGAATGTAAAAACCCATTCATTAATCATCGTTGACTATAGCAGAAGAAGAAAATGATGATGACAAGAACAAGGAGGAGAATTTTTCAGTGAAGCTCCAAAAGGAGTTACCAAAATTTCCATTTTTTTCTTCATTTTGGTCCTTTGTAATGGCTGCCACGACTAATACAACGACAACTCCAGTGGATTCAATCTCCGCCGACGAGTTAACAGCAAAGGCCGTCCACAAAAGGTACGAAGGTTTAGTCATGGTTCGAACCAAGGCTATAAAAGGCAAAGGAGCTTGGTATTGGGCTCATCTCGAGCCCATGCTCGTTCATAACACTGATACCGGACTCCCCAAAGCTGTAAAGCTCCGGTGTTCTTTTTGCGACGCCGTCTTCTCAGCTTCTAATCCTTCAAGAACGGCATCAGAGCATCTAAAAAGGGGAACCTGTCCTAACTTTAACTCACTTGCTAAACCCATTTCATCTGTTTCTCCATCTCCAACAACGATGGCAGCAGCCGCCACTACTACTCAAAGTAATAGAAAACGACGTTCTTCTTCTGTTACTGTAACTGCCACTGGCGGGGTCCTTGTTGGCTCGGTTCCGGGTTGTTCTTATCAAGCTACTCCGTTGGCTATTGTTGATCCATCAAGGTATTGCGGGGAGTCAGATTACTCGCCGTCTCCTGGGACGACTATGACGGTGAGTGGTGGCAATTTGGTAGCACAACATCAGCAGCAACTGGTTTTGTCTGGAGGGAAAGAGGATTTTAGTGCCTTGGCTATGTTGGAAGATAGTGTGAAGAAGCTAAAAAGTCCTAAAACATCACCTGGACCAACTTTAAGCAAGTCCCAGATTGAATGCGCAGTTAATCTATTAGCTGATTGGGTTTACGAGTGTTGTGGGTCGGTTTCATTTTCGAGCCTTGAACATCCCAAGTTCAGAGACTTCCTTAACCAGGTTGGGTTGCCACCGGTTTCCAGGAGGGTGCTTGCTGGGAGTAGATTGGATGCTAAATATGAAGCAGTGAAAGCTGAATCCGAAGCAAGGATTACAGATGCTCTGTTCTTTCAGGTTTCATCCGATGGGTGGAAAGTCAAGAGGTTTGCTAGTGGGGAAGACAGCTTGGTGAATTTGACCGTGAATTTACCTAACGGGACTAGTTTGTATAGAAGAGCATTTTTTCTTAATGGTTCCGTTCCTTCAAAATACGCCGAGGAGGTGCTGTGGGAGACGGTAACAGGAATTTGCGGCAACGCCGTCCAGCAGTGTGCTGGGATTGTTGCTGATAAGTTTAAGGGTAAAGCGTTGAGGAATTTGGAGAACCGGCATCATTGGATGGTTAATCTTTCTTGCATGTTTCAGGGTTTTAATAGTTTGATTAAGGACTTTAGCAAGGAGCTTCCTTTGTTCAAGACTGTGACCGAGAATGCCTTGAAGCTTGCAAATTTCGTAAATAAGACGAGTCAAATCCAAAGTTGCTTTCAAAAGCATCAGTTGCATGAGTTTGGGAGTGCTGGTTTAATACGAATGCCATTGCATGATACTGAAAGCTTGGATTTTGGACCAGTGTATACAATGCTTGAAGATATATTAAACTCAGCTCGGGCATTTCAGTTGCTTTTGCATGACGAAACGTTTAAGATGTTATCCATGGAGGATCCATTTGCCAGGAAAATTGCAGAGATGATTCGAGATACGGGGTTTTGGAGTGAGTTAGAGGCGGTGCATTTATTGGTTAAGTTGATCAAAGAAATGGCTAAAGTGATTGAGAAAGAAAGACCACTAGTTGGGCAGTGCCTACCACTATGGGATGATCTTAGAACCAAAGTGAAGGATTGGTGCTCAAGATTTCACATTGCAGAAGGTCCAGTAGAGAAAGTGATTGAAAAGCGGTTCAAGAAGACCTACCATCCGGCTTGGGCTGCTGCATATGTACTTGATCCTCTTTATTTGATCAAAGACATGAGCGGGAGGTACCTTCCCCCATTCAAATGCTTGACACTTGAGCAAGAGAAAGATGTTGATAAGCTGATAACTAGGCTTGTATCTAGGGAAGAGGCTCATATTGCTCTTATGGAACTTATGAAATGGAGAACAGAAGGTCTTGATGAGGTATATGCACGAGCAGTACAGATGAAGGAGAGAGATCTAGTGACAGGGAAGATGAAAATTGCTAATCCCCAAAGCAGTAGACTTGTTTGGGAAACTTATCTTACCAAGTTCAAGTCCATAGGGAAAGTTGCGGTTAGGCTTATTTTCCTCCATGCAACTTCATGCGGATTCAAATGCAATTGGTCTTTCTTGAAATGGGTAGGTGCACATGAGCAGTCTAGGATAGGCATGGACAGGGCTCAAAAGTTGATATTTATAGCAGCACACTCGAAGCTCGAGAGGCGGGATTTTTCCAACGACGAAGAGAAGGATGCTGAGCTTTTTGCATCAGCAAATGTTGAGGATGATGTACTAAATGAGGTTCTTGTTGAAACATCCTCAGTGTGACGTTTTTCCCTTTTTCTTCCATTTATTTAGAAATTTGTAAGATTTTTTAAATTCTTTTTACAACCTTTCCCTTCATTTTGTATTAGTTTACTTACTCATTAGAAGATTTTGGGAGAGTTAAGTGGGAAGAAAAAGCATTGATTGGTATTGAATATTGTATTTCTACCACTCTGCTCAGCCTCACAGTATCTTTTACCTTAGCATGATTTTTGAAGCCTTTTCAATTTGCTGGTAAGTTTTCATGAATACAAGTTAGAGAACATGAAGGAAACTGTACAGTTTTTCCTTTACAAGTCATCATTTCAGCATGAAGAAGTTATGTTCTGTTTATCTCGAGTAATATCGTAACTTACATGATCTGGTTTGGCATATATGCTACCTTCCGATTTTGATTTGATATCATTTGTTCTTAGATGTATTGAAAAATGATTGGGAAGGTTTTGCTGAAAAACCCTTTCAGCATTTCTGGTCTGAGCTACTTAAGCTTGGATGCTAGGCGGTCTTTCTTATGCCCATCTCGAGGGACTTTCCGCAAACTGAAGCTGGAACTAAAATTCCAAGGTTAGGTATGTTCTCTCCGCCGAAACAGGTAATTTGCCTGACTGTATCGGTACCTAGATAGATGTGATTTCTGCCTTAATTTTTGTGACTTGTGATGCAAGCAAGTGCTTTTATGGGCTCGCTAGTGGATTCAAGTACATTTTTTTACCAGAATTGTTTAGATAGGGCACAATTCATCTTTAGGATATGTGGCTATGGTTGGTACTTATTTCTTGAATTATTTTATCGACAAACATTCTAAAACAATTAGCTTCATCATTGTAAGTTGAACTTGAAGTGAACAATGAACATCATCATTAAACTGAATGTCCTTTTTTGTTGGCGGAAGCATGTGATAACAACATGGTCAGACCGGAGAGACAGGTAAGAAGGTTGGGGCGTTAGCATTGTCGGACCATGATTATATTAGAATTTGGGTGGAGGAACCTAGGATGTGAAGTTTTTTGGCATAGGTTCCTGGGGCCGTCCTGAGCCATAGTTCAGTACATGGGCCAGCAACCTCAACCTGGGAAAGAATTGAGAGACGAAGCCATTGTAGGTGGAGAAGCACTCGTAACTGTTCCTATCTTATCTACATTTCCCTGTGTTATGTTTTTGGGTCATTGGGAGAGTGGAGCCCCACTATGAAAGAAAGTGCTAAGTCTTTTTCATAGCTTCAAGTGTTATTTTTTTCCCATCAAATCATCAATTTTTAACTTTTAAACATTCCAAAGCTCATGAAAGGTTCAGACTTGAGAGTGTGTAAGAATTAGAATTTACAGTGTGTTTTTATTATTATTACAAATTCATTCTGTTGTTTGAATTTAGACAAAAATTCTTGTCGGCAAGTGATGGTAGTGGTGACTGCTCAACAAACAAAGGCTAAGCTACTAATACTATCATATGTTACATTCATTCATTGATTCCACTAAGTTTTTGTTTGATATATACATAATGATTAGTATAGGACGACACTCTCTTTATACAAGAATCTTTACCCCTTTCTATGCTTATCATCATCATCATCATCATCATCATCCCTTTTTCTTAGTGCTTTTTTCTTAAAAAAAATCTTAACAAAAATTACTAAAATAAAATCATATACCAAAATCTATTAGTTGGTGTATTATTGTACTTGGAATTTGATATTTAACAAAAAAAAAATTAGTTTTTGCCAATAATCCCAATAAGTGGTTAAAAATTTTGTCACAGGTTTAGGATTTAAGTCATCGTCACTTGAACGGCAAAGATTTGATTTTTTTTTTTTAATCTTAATTAAGAAAAAAGTCAAAGTCTTCAATTTTTTATATTAATTTTTATAAATTTTTTACATAAATTTGTTTCACCCGTAATCTAATTATTACGAAATGACTGATTAAGTTTGATATCATCAACCAAGTTATACAAATTTAATTGATTAAATTCCAAAAAAAACTTTAATTTTGAAAAGAATAAGAAATAAATAATATAAATGTTATTAAGCATAAAATTCTAAGTACTTTTATTAATAATTTAAAAATTTTACAGTTAGTTATACTATTATTTAAACTTTTATTTTGAGTTAGTTTTACAAGTTAACTGAACATGAACTCGGTTAGAAAATTACTACATCATCGTTACATATTTGAAATAAATTATGTACTTACATGAGTACTTGTGTCCTTTTACATTTTTAATAAAACCAAAATAAAATATACATATGTGAAGATCTAACCCATGCCACACTAACATCTATAAAATCTTTTCTCACAACTTCAACCAAAATTTTATTTTAATGTTTTTTTATATATTTCAATGTTATTACAAAAATGGTTTTACTTATATTGTTTGTATGTATTAATAATGTCATGATTAAGTTGATATAATAAGTTTACTCGATACCAAATAAAAAAAACAATTGAATTGTACTTAATATTCTTAATCCGATGTATTAATTTTGTTTTACTCACAATTTAAACTAATTTTTTATTTTAATTTCATATATATATATATATGTATTATTATTAGTTTCAAACCTTATTTTTCATTAATTAATGTATATTATTTTTAAATACATGATTTCTATAGATACATATGTGATAGAATTTTTAGCTTAATTTTATTGAATTTATATTAACAAAGTGTTGCGTGTAGTAATAAGACACGCTTATATTTCTAATAGAAGAATGTAGATTCAAACCTTTAAAAAAAACACATTATTATAAACTCTAAACATAAATAATTGTAGAATAAATATAAAAAATTAAAAATAAGAGAAATATCCTGTTTATTTATATTTTATATTTTATTATACTCTATATAACTCAAATCATACCCTCAGTTTGCCTTGTCACAGACCGATAATTTTCCATATATTATTATATTTATAATATCCAAAATTTTACCTAATTTAGTCCTTGTTGCTTCATATTCTTCTCAATTATAAAAAGCCCTACAACACTGGGAAAATAATGAAAAACCAAAACCAAAAACAGCACTTTCTGTCATTTCCAAAAGAAAATGTGATTGACATTATTCAAAACAAAATGTCAGTGGGGAGTCATTTAAAGCAAAAGACATTTATAATTTGTGTTTCTAACACGTGAAATTTCGTAGATAATTAAGAAATTTATTTGAAGCGGTGACATCTATTTTTTAAGATTTTAGTTTAAGTAGAAGATCCATCCAATAAAATATTGTAACAAATCCATCGCTGAATTTAGCATATAATTTATTTCTTTCTCACATGCATGCATGCATGCCATTTCATCTATAGTTTTATTTATTCAAATCTTTTATCAGATAAAACAAATACGAAATTCAAAATATTAAAAACAACCCAAAATAATAATAATAATAATAATAATAAGGAAATTCAAAGTCAATAGACAAAGTAAACCCCACAAAAATCAATGAAAATAAGAGAGTGACAAGATGTAAGTTTGTCACACAGCTCATAGTTTGGAAGTTGTGAGATAAAAGTCAACTCTTTACATTCAAAATCATTCATATTACTACCAACTCCCTAAAGTTGTTCTTCTTCCCCTCTTTCTATTGTTTCGTATTCATTCATTTATTCAATATCTTTTTTATTTTTATTTTATTATTTACTCTTTATTTCAATTAACATCAATATTTTTATTAATGCAGAAAATGTAAAAGGTTGACTCTTAACTCTATTTCATTTACATACGGGTAGAGTACTTGAGGATATAGTAAAATGAAAGGGCAAACAAAGCACAGTAATGAGATTGATTGGAAACATGATGGGTGCATCAAAAGCCGTCAAGTCTTGACAATGGGACCATCTCTATTATTAATCTCATAGACTTTCGGCACTTTGCTCATTTTAAATTGGGTCATCCCTACCTTACCCTACCCGGCTCCACACATAATTCGGGTACGAGACTTGGGAATACAATGTCACAGTTTTACTATATATTAATTATTGACCCCAGTTGGAGGGTCTCCGCTCTAGTCCTTGCTTCTTGTTTTGTAGTACCGTCGGCAAAATATAACATTGTATTACACAAGGTTGTAAGTAGATCAGTTGGTCGGTTTCAGTAATAAATTTTGGTTGGTATCATTGCATTGATCAGAATATAGTGCATCAATGGATGCATGAAAAATATTTTAAAAATAAAATTTCTTTAACTTTTTTATCATTATAATAATTAATAAAAATCTAATGGAATATTGTACATCAACCGGTACATTAATATTTTATATTTGAAATTTATTTAATATAATTTATTTTATATTTATAAATATTTTATATACATATATTAAATATATTTTTAAAAATGTTGATAAATTTAAAGTGATATATTAAAATAAATTCGTATCGATGTACATGTAGAAATAGTACATTCATCAATACAGTATTAATTACATTGAAATAAATACACCATTCCTTAAGTAATTCATTACTAATTTGATATTTACTCATTTATCAGGTTAAAATAAATAAATAAAAGATAAAAAAAAAAAGAGACGTGAGAATTGATTAAGACCGTTTGTGAATAAAAAAATCAATAATTGTGTATTGAATAGATATTTATAAATAAATATGAACAAAATTTATCAAATCCTTTTTATCAAACAAACTAAAGAGAAAAAATGCTTATTACTTGATTTATTTTATTTAATTTGATTGTTTGGGTGCATATTATATTTATATTCAATTGTGATATAACTAGGTCTATTTTTAATAATCCAAAATTCGAATTTTGAAAATGTGTTTTTTTTCTTAAGTTGGACAGTTATTTATTCCTCTTCGAAATCACGTGGTCAACAACTAGTGTGTTGGAATAAGAATGGATCTAATTGGTCAATGTCCGTACTGTTGACGTAACACTTTACTCAGACACATCAGTTAACGTCACTTTACTACAATATTTATTTATATTTTTTTTAAAAAAAGAGAATTTTCATTTATTTTAAATGTAAAATATCTACAATAGCCTCGGTATTGGGCTTGTAATTATAAGTATCAAAGGTGTTTATTTTTACGTACCTAGGACTTGGGTGAGATTAATAAATAAATAAAAAAATCACCTCCAATGGCATTTTGGAAATAAAATTGAATGAATATAGCAAAGAAATTTAAAATATTTAAAAAAATGGTTAAAGAAATGAAAATAATTTTTAATTATTTTGGTGAAATGAAATGAAAATACTTGATTGTATTAGAAGAGACAGATGATGAATATTGATGTAATTGTGGCCAAAATGATTTAAGGTTGTGGACTTAAATTCATATTCAATTTAAATTAACCTTATATCCATATGCTAAATTGTAGGGGTTTTGTAACACCCCAAACTCGGCCCAGACGTTAAGGCCGAATCCGACTTGCCACTTTGAAGTCAAAAACCTGTGTTCCTTTTTAGTGTTTTAAAAAGTCGACTTTTGTCAAACTAACCAAGTGAATGGAAGTCAAGCACCGTAGGTATCCATAACAGAGGAGGTGAGCCATGAAGGTCGCTAAGTACCAAGCTCTCGATTGGATCCAATCCTAGACATGTCCACATCCATTGCCACACTTGGTTATAACAAGTTGAAATTTCTTTGGTAAATCGAATATTCGTGATGTCGTGTTATTTTTAAAAAAAAAAAGTATCGTTTTGAAATCATGCCCTAAGTCTAGCCCATTTGAATTAGTATCCATCAATTTAAAGTTGTTTTAATAATATAATCCCGAAAAATTAAATAAGAAAATAAAGTTAAAATGGCTTTATTACAACTCAAAAATTAAATAGTAATTAAAATAACTTAAGAAAACCACTCTTTTTTCAACCCAAAAGTATTCACCATGGCCACTCAATCCCCTTCACTCCAAGTCACCCACATCAAGGCTCACCGCAAGGTTAAAGAATGGGTGAGTTTGGGAAACTCAGTGTAAGGAAAACCCATTCAAAGCCCAAGTCAACTCAAGCCCATTGGGCCTAAGCCCATTCAGTAACAATGGTACCGGGCCGTAACCCTTTTCAGATTATAATAAACCGGGCCTTAGCCCATTATTCAGATAATGATGATGGCCCATAGGCCCATTTTAAAATACATGCAACATCAAGAACATATGCAAGCCCATTTGGGAGACTAATCAACCCACCAACCACTACACTCCACCCGTACCAGCCATACACTCCATGTGGGAATAGCTCAACCCACCCAAATTTAACACTCCACATTCTGTACCTTTGCTGCTCGATTAACGAAGAATTGAGGCAAAGCCTTCAAGATGCGTGAACAAGCCACTTTCAAGACTTCCTCCGTCAATATCCCAATCCATGTATCGATAATAACAACATGGAATACAAGAATAACAACAATCAAACATGCATTTAGGTCAATTTAACCCTAGGGGTATTTCGGTAATTTATCTCCTAGGGGTAAAACTGTAAATTTTCCACTTTTAAAGGTATTTCAGTAATTTATCTATTTTAGGGTTTTTCATGCATATTCCTACCTTTCACGTACTAACAGAATCACTACCGAGGGTTCTTACCGAATTGGGCCCGTCGACCCATCATTCCAATTTTGGCCCATTAAGCCCAAAAATATCGAGGGCACTGAAATCATGCACTTTGCAGTCCAAACATTGCAACTTACCAAAAACATTAATCGATTTACCTCACGAGCATTCGCACACTCGCAAATCTACAAAATACAGGTTTTCGGCATTTCGGCTTTTTGACTTTTGCCGATCTAGACTAAGAAAAAGGGTGTTAGTTACACACCTGTTTGCGACGATATGCTGACGAGATCCACACACGAACCGCCTACAATTGGATTACTAACACGTTAATCTAACTATTCAAATACAAACTACGTATTAACCCCTTACAATATTCGGCCAACCACACCTACAGATCATAGTAAGCTTATAAGAAATCAATAAGCAACTCATTAACAAATTTTTGTCAATGTTTACCACATAATCATAATTTCACTGCAAGCTGTCTTCCTGAGCAACAGTCACTAAATCATTTATAACTGGAGCTGCGAAACTCCAAATCAAGTGCCGTTAATTTTCCCTGAAAATAGACTCATATATCTTATATCCATAAAATTTTCAGAATTTTTGGTTTGGCCAATCAATACCAGATTTTTCTCAAAGTTTCCCATGTTTCACTGTTTGACTAATCTGACCACTCTTCATTACGAATCAAATTTCTCATTGTACAGAATTCAAAATATGTTCTCGTTTATTTCATTTGAAACTAGACTCATTAAGCTTTAATTACATAATTTATTCAACTTCTAATTCATCTCCCACAATTTATGGTGATTTTCCAAAGTCACGTTACTGCTGCTGTCCAAAGCAGATTTATTACCAAATCACTCTTTCACACCTAACTTGCATGCTTGCTATTTAAACATGTATATCATCAATCAATCATCACATATCTATGATTTTACTTAAGTATAATCTCCATTTCATCATTTTAAAGCACAACATGTTAGCCGATTTTTCCCTTAGCATCTAAGGCACATGCATGCTCATTTGTTTGGCTCAACTTCACCTATCTTCCATTTTTCATCAAAAGAACATGAAACAACAACCAAAAACCAAAATATGCTTCATGAGTCAGGGTAGAATCAAGAAGAACTCATGAATATCAAGATAGAAGCAAAGTACCAAGAACTTACCTTCAATTTTTCCCCCTCCTAGTGACCGAATATTCAAGGGTTTCCTCCCCTATTTGCTCTCTCTCAAATTCGGCTATGAAGAACAAAGAATGAACAAAAACCTTCCTTTACTTCCTTTTGTTATTCTTATCACTCAACATTTTATGACACATAAATGATATACTAATATTGGTGCCATACTCATGCCATAATTCCAATAAAAATATGCCCATAATGCTTACCATGCCCATCATCCATTAACTATTAAAATGCTAATGCCCATCATCCATTAACTATTAAAATGCTAAAATGCATACATTATCAACTATCCATCACCTTGGCCGGCCACTACATTAAAAGTGGGGAATTTGACATGCAAATCCTCCTATTTTGCACTACTATTTATTTGGCCAATACAAATTAGCCTATAGCATTTTCAAACATTTTCACATAGGTCCTATTTCATAATTTCACTCCCTTTTTCTTATGGAACAAAAATTAACTAAAATTACCGGGTTCTATCTTAAGCTTGAGCCTTCTAGAGGCCCACTAACATAATTAAAACTATGCCAACATTCACAGAATTCGCGAAAATTGGGACGTTACAGGTTTTCTTTCCTTCTTTTCAAATACAAGTTATATTGATATATATAGACTATTAATTTAACTTTTTAAATTATGATTAGTTTAAGTTTGAATGACTATTGTACTAAAATTAAGTTATATATATGATGATAAGAAATAAAATGGAAGATAGGAAGTATTAAAATGAAATTGATAAATTTTGATGAGAGAAAATAAAAGCAATTCAAAGGCGTTAATTGAGTGGAAACCTTTTTAGTTAGGTAAAGAGGAATGAGAGTAAATGTTTTAATAAATCTAGAATGTGCTATTAAGACTGTCGATAATCAAATTCCAAAACATAACAATCACTTTATTAATCATTTAATCCTTAAGGCAGATGACTTCATATTAATTAGGAAATTAATAAGTAATGTATTTTAAATTTGGGCACATAATGATTTGTTCACGAGGGTCCGAAGGAGTAAAAACTGGAATCTAATGAGACAATACTCATATCATCACATGACGGATTGAAATTTTCATTTTTGGTTTCGGTTAAAGCATAGCAATCAATAAGACAATAACAACCAAGGGAATCATCATTTCCACTTGCAATTAACTTTCTCCATTATTACATTCCTACTTCTTAATACTGTATGGTATAGTATGAAATCTATATTTTCTTTCCATTCATTATTTCACAATAAGAGGGAATATTTAAATAAATAAAAAAGGGGGTGAATTTATTTCATGTTTGACCAACAAACTGGGGTTTCCATGACTATATTGTTTAGTTGGGTTGGTTAAAAAGTGTTTGGATTTTGCTTTTGTTGCTCTTCTGGGGACCATATCTCCTATTTTAATATTTTCATCCCACATCTCTCTTCTTCTTTTTAAATTATAGTATATTTTTATTATTATTTTGATCTTAATTCTTTTCTTTATTTATATATCTTCAAATTTTAATTAAATTATTTTGTATGAATAAAAATTATAATATTGATGTGATAATTTATATATTTAATAAAAAATATAACGATTCATAAAAATTATGAAATAAACTATTCAAGCCAACAATAAAATATACATGGATTATTGCCACATTAACGCTTTATAAAATTTTAATGGCTTAATCAATTTTTCTATTAAAAAAAACAACAACAATTTTACCAAAAATTGAAAATTAAAGATAAAAAAAGATGAGAAAAAGTTATTACAAAAATAACAAAAGAATTGAGTGACCCATCAACTTAGACCTCTTCATATCCTTGATACTAAAATACCCGAAATTCCAGTTTTACCCTTTTTTATCATTTATGTTAAAATTGATTTGGTATGGATAGTTTTGTGAATACGAAAATGGGGTGACAAGTTTACAACAAAAAGAGGGAAAATAAGAAATAATGATTACTACCCACCCTAAAGGGGATGTATAAAATCTGAAAAGTAAGATTTGGTGGGTACGTATATTCTTAGCTCTTTGGATTGCTTATCTCAAAAGATATTCCTTCACACTGGCTTTATTTATTATTATGTCATTTCATTCCTTCTTTTAGGGTTTGGTTCCCATTTGTAAATAATATAGTTTAGGTTAAAAAGAAAAAAAAGAGTAGGAGCTGTCAAGAAAATAAACAAAGTTGAATTCTTGGTGATCACGTAATTAGTTTAAGCAACTTTTAATTAATTTTTTTTTTTTGCTTGTTATAGTAACATGTAGACATTACGCAAATTTCCAAGTGTGGCCAAGCAATCACTGGAAATTTAGATGAGAATGCAAGCTTTTTCCAATGATTAAGAGGAGAGTGAAATGTGTGGTTTCATTTTGTATAAAATGTTAAAGTTGAAGCAATGAGAATGGTCATTGAAAGGGATGGAGTATTAACAAATGTAGTAGCTTTTCTTTTTGTTTCTTAAAAAAAGATATTGGAAAAATATGTTTCATGACTTGGAATTTAAGGACAAATTGTGAATCATGACTTCTCTTTTCAAGGTATATATATATATATATATATATATTTGCATATTTAAACATTTAATTCTAATAATTTATTGTATCTACACTTTTGATTTAAAATTGAACTACAATCCATGAATCTATCAAACATGTGACTTATGTGGTATTTTTAAAATAAAAGAAATTTATTTAGGGATTAATTTTATATCGTGTGGAACAAAAATAAAAATAAAGTATTGATTGTTTCTTTGAAAATGTATTACAGAACCTTATAATTTTATATTTAGAATCGAAACCTTTCAACTTCGTATTCATCATTTTATTTGTTAGTTTGACTTTTGACACATGTAATATTTGATCGCACGAGTTATTTCTTTTTATTTTAAAAATTTCATATAATGCAATTTAAGATGAATTATTTGATAATATTATAGATTAGATTTCAATTGTTAAATCAAAAGATAAATAGTTGATGATATTAAAAATAAAGGGAGCATATTAAAGGAAGTTTTATGTTGGTAGAAGTAAAGCAGCAGACATAAACAAGAAGAAGCTTTGAAGAACATTATTCTATTCTAAAAGACTGCCAACCATTTCTTTTTCCATTTTTCTGGGAAAAACTGGAACTAGAAGACATTCTTTCTGATTTGTTCAACTTGTTAGAGTAGGATCTGCTAATAATAATATTATTATTATTTCATAAAATAGAAATGGCCTCTTAATTGATGATATTCATTTCGTGTACCACAAACTGGCAAGGCTTTGGCATTCGTGCATATGAGAAATTGGTAGATTTTATTGCCAAGAACAGTCCTTTGTCTGTCTATCAGAACAACCAAACATGTCTTGTCATTTGTGCATCAAAACCAACCACAGACCAAAAACCTAAGAACAGAAGACGAGTTGTGGAAGTAGACAATCTCCAATCTTGCAATGCACGTTAAAAAAACCCAACTACTCATTCAGCTTGGACCCTTTCCTCAAAAACACAGAGATGCCAAATTTTTTTTGGATTGTTAGAATTAAGTGATCTAAATTCTTATTTAAATAAAATACGATGAAAAATAAAATAAAAGTAAAATCCATATAGAATAAGGTTTATTTTATTTTATTTTAAAATAAGGCTTTTAAACACTATTAAACTCCATCTATTTTATATTGATTAGGATAAGGTGTTTCAATCCTACTAGAATATGGCTTTACAAGCCTATAAATAGACATAGTCTATTCCTCTTGTATTTGATTCAAATTTTTCGACATAGTGAATTTTTCTTCTCCTCTGCCCGTAGTTTTTTTCCCGAAAGGGTTTCCACGTAAAATTTGTGTGCTCTTTATTTTATTTATTTTATTTTATTTTATTTTTCACAAATTGGTATCTGAGCTTCCGGGTTATTCATCTTGATCACGGTAATGGCGTCTTTGAAGTATGAAATTCCGCTGTTGGATCGTAACACCAGATTTGCGTTGTGGCAAATTAAGATGCAAACAGTTCTTGCACAGATGGATCTGGAGGATGCCCTACTAGGGATAGATAAGATGCCTTCGACATTAACGAGATGAAGAGAAGAAGCGTAAGGATCGAAAGACATTAACACAATTACATCGCATTTGTCCAACGAAATTTTGCGGGATGTGATGAAAGAGAAAAGCTGGCGTGCATTATGGAAGAGGTTAGAACAAATATGTATGTCGAAAACTCTAACAAGCAAGTTGCATATGAAGCAGCGTCTTTATGTTCATCGTTTAGAGGAAGGTGCGTCTGTATACGAACACTTAATAGTGTTTAAAGAAATTCTCTCAAACTTGGAGGCCATGGAGGTTCAAGATGATAAGGAAGATCTAGGTTGATTCTACTTTGTTCGTTACCCCGCCTTATTCAACCTTTAGAGACACGATTTTATATAGCCATGAGTCTCTCACAGCTTGATGAGGTTTATGATTCTTTAACCTCGTATGATAAGATGAAGCATCTTGTGGTTAAACCCGACTCTCAGGGAGAGGGTCTCATTGTTCGTAGGAGACAAGATCGGAATGCTGATGATGATCATGGTAGGACACAGGAATGGAATCCTCGTGGTAAATCTAATGGTAGATAGAAGTCTTCAAATAGAGGTAAAACTTGTAACTTCTGCAAGAAGAAAAGGCACATTAAATCTGAGTGCTATAAGCTACAAAATAAGATTAAAAGGGAGGCTGCGAATCAAAAGGGAAAACAACCAGAAAATTCCGGTGAAGCTGATGTTGTAGAAGATTACAGCAATGGTGAACTTCTGGTCGCTTCTGTCAATGATTTTAAAGTAAACGAGGAGTGAATACTTGATTCAAGCTGCACCTTCCACATGAGTCCCAATCGGGATTGGTTTACAACTTACGAAACAGTATCTGAAGGTGTTGTTTTAATAGGAAATAATGCTTCATGTAAAATCGCAGGTGTTGGAACAATTAAAGTTAAGATGTTTGATAGAGTTGTCAAAACACTTAGTGACGTGCGGCATGTTCCAGAATTGAAAAGAAATTTAATTTCGTTGAGTACTCTTGATTCAAAAGGGTACAGATACACAGCTGAAAGTGGGGTTTTAAAGATTTCCAAAGGGTCCCTTGTTCTAATGAAAGGACAGAGAAAGATTGCCAAGTTATATGTTTTCTGTGGTTCTCTCATATCGGTGATGCAATTGCCGCTTCTCTTCCTTGTCGATGATGATATTACTAAACTTTGGCATATGCGCCTAGGGCATATGAGTGAGAATGGCATGGCGTAATTAAGCAAAAGAGGACTTCTTAATGGGCAAGGAATTTGCAAACTGAATTTCTGTGAGCACTGTGTTTTTGGGAAGCAAAAGAAAATTCGATTCACTAGAGGAATCCATAACACGAAGGGAACGTTGGAGTATATTCATTCTGATCTGTGGGGGCCATCCAGAGTGCCTTCGAGAGGTGGAGCTAATTATATACCAACCTTTATTGATGATTTTTCTAGAAAAGTTTGGGCATTTTTCCTGAAGCAGAAAAGCGATGTGTTTTCCGCATTTAAGTCTTGAAAAATTATGATTGAAAAACAGAAGGGAAAACAGATAAAATACCTCCGCACAGACAATGGCTTAAAGTTTTGTTCTGATGAGTTTAATAGATTGTGCAAGTTAGAAGGGATCATGAGACACTTGACAGTTCGTCATACACCACAGCAAAACGGCGTTACAGAACGAATGAACAGAACAATCATGGAGAAGGTTCGATGTATGTTGTCAAATGGCAACTTACGGAAGGCATTTTAGGCAGAAGCGACTTCTACTGCATGTTTTTTTATCAACCGATCTTCATCCGTTGCCATTGAGAAAAAGACTCTACAAGAGGTATGGTCTGGTAATCCTGCTAATTATTCTAATTTAAAGATTTTTGGGTGTCCTGCGTATGCTCATGTTGATAATGAAAAATTGGAACCGAGATCTATTAAATGCATTTTTCTTGGTTATAAAGCTGGTGTAAAAGAGTATAAGTTATGGTGTACTGAAAATAGAAAAGTTGTGATTAGCAGAGATGTTGTTTTTGATGAAACTGCTATGCTACCTAACTTATCTCTTAAAGACTCTTTCAATAAAGAAAATCAAAAGCAGGTGGAGCATTAGATTAATACAGAGTCAACTCCTCAAGCTAGAATAAAAATTGAGAATAGAGTTGCTTCTTCACCACAATACTCTATCGCCAAAAACAGAACTAGAAGAGAAATTAAACATCCAAAGAAGTATGCCGAGGTTGATCTAGTTGCTTATGCTTTAAATGTGGCTGAAAATATAGATGCGAATCAAGAGCCATCTAATTATTCTGAGGCGGTTAGCTGTGAAGACTCAGAAAAGTGGATGTTTGCTATGCAAGAAGAGATGGAATCACTCCACAAAAACAGAACATGGGACCTTGTGAAACTTCCTAAAGGTAAAAAGGCTGTTCGTTGTAAATGGGTGTTTAAAAAGAAAGAAAGGACTCTAGGAGTTGAAGAACCTAGATATAAAGCAAGGCTTGCTGCAAAGGATTACAGTCAAATTCTGAGAGTTGACTTCGCAGATGTGTTCTCTCCAGTTGTTAAGCATAGTTTGATTCGAGCTTTGCTTGGTATTGTGGCCATGCATGATTTGGAGCTTGAGCAGTTAGATGTAAAAACTGCATTTCTGCATGGAGAACTTGAGGAAGATATTTACATGCAATAACCAGAGGGTTTTATAGTCTCAGAAAAAGAGGACTATGTTTGCTTGCTGAGAAAGTCCCTTTACGGTTTGAAATAGTCACTAAGACAGTGGTACAAGAGGTTTGATTCATTTATGACTTCTCATGATTTCAAAAGAAGTAGTTTAGACAGTTGTATTTACTTTAAGAAAAACAGTGATGGTTCTTTTATGTATCTACTTCTTTATGTTGATGACATGTTGATAGCAGTAAAAGATAAATGAGAGATAAGAAAGGTTAAAGCCCAACTAATTGAAGAATTTGAGATGAAAGATTTAGGACCAACAAAGAAGATACGTGGTATGGAGATTCTCAGAGATAGAAAAGCAAGTAAAAAGTACCTAAGTCAAAAGGGGTACATTGAGAAAGTTCTTTGCAGGTTCAATATGCAGAGTGCTAAGCCTGTTAGTACTCCTTTAGCGACCCATTTCGACTTTCATCGGCCTTGTCTCCTCAATCGATGATGAGATTGAGTACATGTCACATGTTCCATACTCTAGTGCAATGGGATCTCTCATGTATGCTATGGTTTGTTCACGTCCGATTTATCATATGCGATCAAGTCAGATTAGCGATATATGGCAAATCAAGGTAAAGAATATTGGAAAGCGATTCGATGGATTTTAAGATACTTACGAGGCACTACCGATGTTTGCTTACGCTTTGGAAGAACTAAAGATGGAGTTATAGGGTATGTTGATGCTGATTTTGCTGGAGACCTTGATAGAAGAAGATCTCTCACAGTTACGTCTTTACAATCGGAGGTTGTGCAATTAGTTAGAAAGCCACTTTACAAACTACGATCGCTTTGTCTACCAATCGTTGAGTACATGGCGATTCTTGAGGCTTGTAAGGAAGCTATTTGGTTGAAGGACTATTTAGTGAACTCAATGAAGACCTTCAAATCAGCAAGATTTTGTGACAACGAGTGCCATGTTTCTTACAAAAGATCAAATGTTTCATGAGAGAACAAAACACATTGATATTCGGTATCATTTTGTTCGTGATATTATTACTCGTGGTGATATTGTTGTGAGCAAAATTAGTACTCATGAAAATCCTGCAGATATGATGACTAAGTCACTTCCTATAACCAAGTTTTAGCATTGCTTAGACTTGGTTGGTGTTCATTGTTGAAGTTAAACCCTTAAGGGATTTTATGGAAGAGGTGGAGAACTTGTTGATTGAAAGTTCACGATGAAGAACTTGTTCATTGAGAATTTGTGTCAAGGTGGAGATTGTTAGAATTAAGTGACCCAAATTCTTATTTAAATAAAATACAATGGAAAATAAAAAAAAAATTAAAATCCATATAGAACTAGACTTCTTTTATTTTATTTTAGAATAAGGTTTTTAAACCTTATTAAACTCCAATTATTTTATATTGATTAGGATAAGGTGTTTCAATCCTACTAGAATATGACTTTGCAAGCCTATAAATAGACATAGTCTATTCCTCTTGTATTTGATTCAAATTTTCGACATAGTGAATTTTTCTTCTCCTCTGCCCGTGGTTTTTTTCCCGAAAGGGTTTCCACGTAAAATTTGTATGTTCTTTATTTTATTTATTTTATTTTATTTTATTTTTCACAGGGACCCTATATTTTATTATTATTTTAAAACCAAACATGAAATGCCAAAGTCCACAAACATAAATAAATTTTAAGAAGGAAAAAAAAACCATAATGGGTGTTTTGAAAATGAAATTTTAAATAAGATTAACAATAGTATGTTTTGACTTTAATACATGGGTTGTAATTTTCCTTATTTCTGATACCATATAGTTTTGGCGAGTCCTGTCTTTCATTAAACAGACATATCAGATTGCAAGATTCTTCCTCTTTTTTTTCTTATTCAAATTCAGCTCATGCATGAGCAACAAACCATCTCATTGTTCAAAATAAATATATATTTTTTCAATTTGAGGTGAATCTTAATTTAGTCAACATCATTACTATTGTAGCAACGAAGAAAATGTAGATTCATAAATATTTTTCTTTCTATTAAAAATTTGTGAGGAACTATAGGTAGAAATGGATTTTGTAAAAAATTATTTTTTTAAAAAAGTATTAATACACAAAAATAAGGACAGTTCTAGAGAGATGCCACAAAGTCTATAAATACTCACTTTTATTTCGTACTCAACTTTATTCTAGAACTTTTATTTCATTCCTATACCTTTCCTTTGCTACCTTATTGATTTAAGGATTGAAAAGTGTTTCGATGGTAAAACTCCGACGTCTTTTTAATAAATTTCCCATATTACAAAGCATCAATCACTCAATTTCTATTTACTTCAAGCTCAACCGAGACATAAATAAAAAAATAACTAGAAATATATCAATCATTACCTTTTGAACTCTTCCAACAAGATCCAAACCTACAATGTAGAGGCAACAATGAGGCCAACATAGTGTTGTGGGTAGGTTGAGCAGCCTACACGAGGTTTCAAGTTTCAACGCCATAGCAGGAGACATGAAACAATAATATTTCACTACATATGTATGTCAATCTTGTTTTGAGTAATGAGTGGACCACTTTGGGGTTTCAACTATTTTACTCATCTAATCTAAAAAAATTAATATTTATAAAAATGACTCTTATTTAAAAATATTTACTAAAATAATTTAAAATAAACAGTATATTTAGGTTCTGAGAACCTAATGGCCTGCACTACCTAGTATTTTGGCCTCATCATTTCTTGATGATTTTGTCAGGCTTTAAAAAAATAAATTTTTTTTAGTTTGGGAACCCAATAGCCGGCACTAATGTATTTTTTTTAAAATCGTATCATATTGTTATACAAAAATACCAATATTTAAAAAAAATTTGGTGCTGGCCAATAGATGGTCAGCACCAGTTACAATTTTCGGTTCCCAAAGCATTTTTCTTTTACTTTGGGACACTGATGGTTGGCACAATTGTATTTAAAAAAAACTTCTTTTTTTGGGTGCTGGCCATGTAATAGCTAGTACCAAGTACAATTTTTGGCTCCCAATGCATTTTTTTTATTTTGGAACACTGATGGTTGGCATTGGTATATTTTAAAAAAAAATTTGGGTGTCGTCCATGTAATCGGTCCCTAAGGTAATTTTTTTTTTTTACTTTGGCACACTAATGGCTGGCACCAGTGTATTTAAAAAAAAATTGGGTGCTGACCAGTAGATGGTCGGCACCAAGTACAATTTTTGGCTCTTAATGCATTTTTTTTTTACTTTGGGACATTGATGGCTGTCACCAGTGTCATTTAAAAAAAATTGTCTTCCACATTTATCAGATATATATATATATATATATAGGTGATTTTTCTTCCATTTGAGTTTTTGTTTGCTTTTTTATTTCCTTTATTAGTTGAAAATCAATATTAAAAATGTTAGTTTTTTCTTTGTTGAGAATGAAGCAAAAATTTTTTAAGATGAGTTCCCAAATTTTGTTTGTCTATGTTCATTTTGATAGAGAAATGATAAATACAACTGAAGAAGGCTGTGTATTTCAAACTTAGAAAAAATTAAGAATGAGATTCAACAAGTTTGTTTTGCTGGCGGATTTAAAACAAAAAATCAATACAAAGATAGCAACCTGTTGTACAAAGCAAATGTTGAGACTGTTTTACAAATTTTCAGTTTCAATAGATCCACTTAAGTTCTCAGAAATGGAGCTTGAAGAAGATGATGATGATCTAGTGACAATTATAGCAATTTATTGCCTTCTTGAGATAGAAAATCCCAGCCCGATTGAGTTGTTCGCGGAGATAGCCGAACCGGATCCCATTCAAGTTGTAATTCCAGCAAGCTAGCGCTCCGGAATTGATTGATCTTAATGTCTCCTGGGAAGATCAGTCGGGTTTTGGACGGTCAATGCGAACTCCCAAAAATCCAAACACTAGTGAAAGTTTGTATAACATCCCAAACTCGTGTATTTACCTAGAGATCCATCCAGAGGTGTTGGCTATCATAGAAGATGGTGATAAAGGGTTCGATAATGATGATCAGTCCCACCATGATCCCAACGATGATTTCAGTAACCCCGATTTGGATGACATTCTTGAAGACATAGACGAGAAAGGGTCGGTGGAGGGTGAAAATGCAAACCCCTATTCGGTTGGGAACACGAGCCTTGGAATATTTATAAGAAATAATCCAGGGTCTTTCATGACCGACGTGGATCTTGATACGGCTCTTACACGTGAGTTTCCAAAACATACAAATATTGTGCCGGCTCACCTACTTGATAACGAATTTGACGATGAAGAGTTGTTCGTAGGACAACAATTCGATAATAAAAAAGACTGTTTACATGTTATAAAACAACTTAGCTTGAAGTTAGATATGGATTATAAAGTAACTAAGTCGATGCAGTCATTACACGTAGGAGAATGTTGAAAAGCCTCAAGTGGTTGTAATTGGCATGTTTGAGTTACGTTAATGTAGCAGACACAGATGTGGATGATAAGGAAACTAGAAGGTCCACATACATGCACGTCTGCTCGTAAGTCGCAAGATCATCGAAAGTTAGATGCAAAAACTATATGCAATTGCTCATCTTTTTGGTGAAAGAGTTGCCCACCATTCAGGTGTTGGTCCTTATTGCGGACATGCAAGCTCAATTCAAGTATAAAGTGTTGTACCGAAAGGTATGGTGGGAAAAGCAAATGGCGATACAAGAGTTGTATGGTGACTGGGTTGCATCATACAGCAAGCTTTAATGGTGGATAGCCAGAATGCGGAAGTATATGCCAAATATAGTGACAAATTTGCAAATATTACCTTATAAAGTCCCCAACGGGGAGATACAATCAGAGAAATGAGTTTTTCACTGATTTTTTTGGACGCTCGAGCTATGTGTTAAAGCCTTCCCTCACTGCAAGCCGATAGTGCAGGTGGACGTGACCTAGTTGTATAGAAAATATACGCAAAAACTCCTAATTGCTGTTGTACAAGACGGTAACCAAAATTTACTTCGATCGCTTTCGCCATTATAGAGCGTAAGTGCTTCGAGTCTTAGGAATTTTTTCTCAGAAATCTAGGGAGGCATTTTGTCAGAGAAGACAAAATTTGCATTATATCAGATAGATTAAAAGAATTACTTGCTGCGATAAGGCGATCAGGGGTTCCGTGGAGGTCTGTTTATTGTATCCGACACATCGCGGAAAACTTCCACAGAGATTATAAGAATAAAGATTGGAAAAAAGAACTCGTGAACATGAGTAAAAAAAATTGTTTGTATTTATTTCAAAAATTCCTTTTCAAATTTTTTCAGCCTGTAAGTTTTTAAAATACTAATTCCAAATTGCATATGCAACTCATGAGTTAGAACCGCAAAGATTCAGGCAGAGGTTCGCTAGGCTTGAACTTTAGATGTCATATTTACCAACAGATCTTCGGACATGGTTGGGTAGCATGGAGAACTAGCAATAGACTTAAAGTTACGATGAGAGATTTCGGTATGGGCTGATGATGACCAACTTGGTAGAGGCGGTCAACTATTTATTGAGGTGTACACGTATTTGTCGATTTCTGCTGTTTTCTCGGTAACATTCTATAGGTTGGCCACATTGATGCCAAGAATAAGATTGATACAAGCTAAGCAGATCGATGCCGGACACGGGTATGTTGAGGCCATCCGAAAGGCCATGGCGATAAATAGTCGAAGGGCACAAACAATAAACGCTGAATTGTATTCGTGCCGCTTGGAGACTTTCTGAGTTCAAGAGTACATCGGCCATCGTTCAGGTCTTCCACCTAGGTCGTAGGCAGTTGATCTGCGAAATAGGTGATCTGAATGCGGGATATTTAAGACTCTTTGGTCCATGTGCGCATGTTCATGCAGCGTGTGCGAAAGCAAACTTAAATGTTGAACAATTCATAGACAATATCTACAAGTTACAATGCATATTGCGTATGTGGGGGAACGAATGCGAGATATTTAAGACTCTTTGGTCCATGTGCGCATGTTCATGCAGCGTGAGCGAAAGCAAACTTAAATGTTGAACAATTCATAGACAAGATCTACAAGTTACAATGCTTATTGCGTATGTGGGGGAATGAATTTTCTATAATCCCCTATGTCTCAAACTGGGAAGTTCCACAGCCTGCTTTCGATATGGTGTCTGATCGTAGTCTTCGTAGACATCCTAAAGGTTGACCACAATCGACGAGAATTCGAAATGACATGGACGTCAGGGAGACGAGCGAACCCAAACTGTGCATTGTGTGTCGAACATTCAGACACAATTGATCAACTTGCCTATATCGTGTCTATGTTTCCGGTTAATCTTCTCGTAATGCTAAACTCGAAGATGACGAATGATATATTATTAAGCGCATGTTCTGATAAAAAATATGAAAAATTATACAAGTGATATACTTTATTCAAATTATACAATTGATTAAATATAATACAATATATATACATATTTAATTTAAAACACATTAAATGAAATAAATTACAATGAGAGAAAAATTAATATGTAAAACGTAAATTAAAATGGAAAGAAAGATAATTTAACTGAAAAGAGAAAAATTATATTTAAATGAAATGAGAAAAAATTAAATTAAAATGGAAAGAAAGATAATTTAAATGAAAAGAGAAAAAAATTAAATTTAAATGAAATGAGAAAAAATTAAATTTAAATGAAATGAGAATAAAATAAATTAAAATGGAAAAAGATAATTTAAATGAAATGAGAATTAAATTAAATTGAAATGGAAAAAAGATAATTTAAATGAAATGAGAAAAAATTAAATTAAAATGGGAAGAAAGATAATTTAAATGAAATGAGAAAAAATTAAATTTAAATGGAAAAAATAATTTAACTGAAATGAGAAAAAATTAAATTAAAATGGGAAGAAAGATAATTTAAATGAAATGAGAAAAAATTAAATTTAAATGGAAAAAATAATTTAACTGAAATGAGAAAAAATTAAATTAAAATGGGAAGAAAGATAATTTAAAATAATTAAAAAATTAAATTTAAATGAAAAAAAGATAATTTAAATGAAATGAAATGGAAATACAAATAAAATGAAATGAAATGAAAACAAAAAAAAGGGACATGTTAGGCCAGGCCTGGGAACTGGAATATCAGTGGCCGGCACTAGCAAGCCTAGTGCCTGCGATTTGACCCAACATTTGAGGCTTAAAAAACCCCCAAAAAAAAACACCAAAAATTGGAAATGAGAATTTTTTTAATTTAAATGAAATTTAAAATTTTATAATGGAATGATGTTTAAATTGAGAAAAAATTTAAATAAAATATGAAAAATTTTAAATGACCCAGATATTGAGACTACTTCTAATTAATATGAAAAAATATGAAATTAACTGAAAAAATTGAATTGAAAAATATAACTTGAAATGAGAGTACTTGTGATTAATATGAAAAAATTGTATATTAGGAAAAAAATAAATTTAAATGAAAATAAATTAATGAAATAAAATGTTAAATGAATATAAAATGAAATGATGATTATGAAATGGAATGAAAGTTTAAATGAAAATAAATTATAAATTGAAATTAAAACAAAAATTGAAATGAAAAAAAAGAAGTTGAAAGGACACTGCTTGTGTTAGGCCTGCGTCAGCATTGACCACGGCCAATTTCGCCTTCCATTGGCCGGCACTAATCTGGCGAATTTAAAACAAGCTTTTTCCGCTTTTGCTTCGCTTTCAAGAACTATGGTCATCCACTATAAATGGGGTACTTCAAACCAAAACCGCCGACCACCGCCGATAATTGCAGCTCTCTGCCGACCGACGATCACCGATCACCTCCAAACACTTTCAACAACCTTCGTTCATCATCAACCACCGTCGATCACTCCATGGATTCTAATCTTAATATTATTTTAAATGACAACAACCACATTGCAGCCTATGTGAATAAGGTAAACAAGAAGAAAAATGTCTTTTTTAATTTTAAATATTCATTTAAATTCTTTTTTAAACAAGAAATATAACATTATATATTTACTATAAACGCAGGATCTGTACCAAATTGTGAGGCCCCGGTTGCATGATCCCAGTTATTTTCTCGATTGAAGAGTTTTGTCGTATTTGAATGTCACGAGTTTTAGGTTAGCCGTGTACATTTAGTATCTGAGCTACGGGCTGATTTAATATCGGCTTTAGTTGAAAGATGGTGACCGGAGACACATACGTTTCACCTCCCATGTGAGGAGGTAACATTACATTGCAAAACGTAGTAGTCTAACTAGGGTTGTCTATAAACGGCGAAGCAGTGACCGGGCTTGAGAAAGTGCTCGATCCATAGGGCACTTGCGAGCGGTTACTTGGAAGAGTGCCCCCTAATGATTAAGAAGGACGATTAACCTATATTAAATTTACTTGGTTAAGAGAAAACTTCCAGCATCTTCCGAGCAATCCAACACAGATGGACACTATCTATGCTGCAAGAGCGTTCATTCTGCAACTTATAAGTGGGATACTATTGCTGGACGTCAATCAAAATAAAGTTCACATCATGTATCTCTCCTTATTAGAGGATCTCGAGCTTGCCGAAAGATTTAGTTGGGGCTCCGCAGTATTAGCATGTTTATACCTCGAGCTTTGTCGAGCAATAAAATCTTCTACAAAAACAATAGGTGGTTGCTGCCTTCTACTGTAGTCTTAGACGTTATATCGAATCCCATTTCTAGCATCAGTGAGCCACCAACCGTATGTGTGGCCACTCGTGAACAGGTAAATATATAATTCAATTTTGCCATATATTTTTTAATTGTATAGTATAGTATACTGGAAACACAAAAATTTATATACTTTTTCGTACCCAATTTTTCTTAAATTCATGCAAATTCGGTTAAATTCTTGTCAAAAAATAATTAAATATTATAAAATAATTAAGTCATGTTAAAAATATGAACATGGTGAATTTATTTAATTTTATACTTAACTTCGACTAATTTTGACTATTTTCGACAGATTCACACAAAGGGTGAAAATTGGCTCGACTCATACTGCTGAAAGCACAAAATCGAGAAGCAATTTGAAGTATCGGGGCACTTTAATTTTCAGCCTAAGACGGTCCAGAAATGTGTATTAATTCATAATTTAATTAATTTTAATTTATTCCCCATTTAATTTGGGTTAAATAAATTATTTTTAATTTATTATGGAGAAAGGATCCAGTTGAACTGCACTGGTCGAGCCAGATTGAGTGAACCAAACCAGCCACTAAATGGGCAGCCCAGAACCGTCCATATGCTGACCCAAATCAGCATTTTATCTGACTAAATATGCTTGCAAAAATGTCCTCAAAGGACTTCTAAATTGTATTCAAACCCCACCTTAAATTATGGTTTTGTAGATTTGCCCTAAGCTTAAAATAGCAAAGTTGAAACTCTCAACTTTGCCATGTGTGTGGCCGGCCAAGGGAGGGCTCTTTGGCTGCTTGAATTTGCTATTTTTAGCAGCCACAATCAGCTATAAAGCAACCCCTTGCTGATCATTCAAAGCATCCCTCACTTCACATCATTCTCTCGTTCCTTCTCTCACTTTTCTCTCATTTTTTCCATTCCATTCCCTTTTGTTAAAGTGCCGATTTCTTCTCTTGGGAAAGAGGTGTCCATCAGCCATTTTGGAGCAGTAATTAGGTGTTCATAAGCCACCTTGATAGCCAAGGCCAACGAAGAACGAAGAACGGAGCAACTAGTCAAGCCACGGAGAAACATCAGATTTGCCTATTGTTCCCTAACTCTTTAATTTTTGTTGTTGTTTTGACGAACATGTGCTATTGAAATGGTTATTTTAATCAATTCAGTTTAAATTATATTTGTGTTGGGTTGATTATATTCTGTTTGCTTGAATTGTTAAAATGTTGTTTATGCTGTTATAAGCCTCGGTAAGATGCTTGATTAAGTAAAATCACGCCTAAGTTATTCTTGCGTTACGACTGTGAGGTAACTAATGAATTAATTATTTAAACAGATTGCAATTGTAATTAGTTGAAACAATACCTAATCAGTGCATGTTTATTCTTCTAAGGTAGTTGAAGGTTAAATTAGCAATGTATCTAGCGATATTATTGCCTTGCATAACTTGCAAGATTATTGTGATTAAATTGTTTCAAGGTAGGGATATCTTGTTACTTCACAAAATCTTTTATATGCTTATTAGATTTAATTAATCGTTTGAATTGACATAGGGATATACAAGAGATTGGTTCAATTTAATGAGTATGTATGTGCAATAGCATGTTTGCTTGCTAGAATCTGTTTAGTCGGTTGAATTGACATAGGGATATGTCAAGAGATGAATGGATTTTTGGTATGTAAATTTGTTCATAAGTTAGCGAATTACCGGGTTGCTGCGAATTTATTCGTAACAGTGTAAACATGAGTTTAGTAATTCTGAGTTCAAGAAACACAAGTATGCTACATTGATTAAATCTTATTTGAAATCGTGCACTAGAACTCCTTTGTTTTATTTTTAATCATTTACTTAGTTTTTAAATAGTTTTTAACCACATTTTAAAACCAAATTATTTTTACCTCACCAAAGTGTTTTACAATTAATTTCATAAATAATTCTTTTACAGTCTCTGTGGGTACGATAACTCGACATTTACTTGTCACTTTATTACTTGTTGCGATTGTATACACTTGCACATTTTTCCGTCGTTCTATATACTCATTTTTGCATGAAAAACATAATTTGATGATTTATTCGTTTTTTTAGATGGGCAACTGTACTGGGAATCAGACGTTCATTCACCGTACCTGTGTACCGTATGGTGATAAAGACTCATTCCGGGGTTGGTGTAAAATACGCTTCCGAATCTTTGTTTTTTAAATGCAATAATTGCACAAAAAAAAACTAATAACTTGTTGTCTATATTATGCAGTTTCTATGGATGCCATATGTCGAGGAAGAGATTGCGATGTTCATACCATCATGGGTTATCGAACAACAACAGTTGTTCGTGTCAAATGTTCCGTTAATTCATTTTCGTATGGTAGAGTGGCACGATGGAGGTCGGGTATTGAGGAAGTTTGGTTGCGCACAACTTATCCCGAACCCTCTTGTCGACATCAAAGAAGTCCACAGAATAGACAAAAAGGGTTCAGGATAGGACGTTTTAAATTGGGCAGAAAAACACGAACCGTATATCTTTCTGTGGAATGATCAACATTCGAGGCACCCTCCATTGTATGTCTTAGAGGGAGGGTTCTCTTTTATGTGCGAGTACGCAGAATGGTATATAGCACACAGGAAGCCCTTTATATTCCAAGGTCGTTATATGCTGATCCCGAGAGACGCGCAATCGAAATCTTCCCGATGGCAATAGAGGAACGCATAGTCGCCTCGTAATCGAGTTTCACCATTTAAGAACACCGAAACTGATTCTACCTTGAACCCCGATCTTGAGCCTCAATATGAAGCATCCAGCTCGTCATCACGAGCTCGAGCCCCAATTTCCTCCATTGTTTGAGCCTCAACATTCGACATGGTCTAGATCGTCCTCATACAAGCCGGAGCTCGATCGATAAGCACGTACACCTACTACTGAGGATATTTTTCCATTGGCACCTCCAGTCACTCAATACCCTTTAACTCTCGATTATTGTATATATGATTATACTACTTTTCTAAGTACACTAGACGGGACACCGGAGGTTGGACTGAGCAACTATCAAACGCCTCAGCAAGGTGCACGGCATGGTCGACGGAAGTAGCTGAATCGTTACACGCCAGCGTCGGGGCGTCACCGAGATCACGACAATTTTGATTTTTATTTGTAAATATTTACTTTATTTTGTAATTATTTTGTTTTTAATATTAATTTAATTTCTCTAAAATAATTATTTGTTTGAATAAATGACTTGAAATATTTAATAAAAAATATATAATTCAATAAGTAATAGTACACAACAAATTAAATTTACAGATACAATAAAATATAAATATTTTACAATATTAATACACAAAAATATAAAATTCAAGCAAAAATAATATACACTTAATTAAATTTAAACACCTAATAAACTACAAACAGATGGGTAAAATTAATACACGAAAATATAAAAGCGAAACCTTAAATCCTAAACAACTACATTAAATTTACAGATATAAAAAATACAAACATTCTAAATAAATAATACAATTATTTTGAATAGTAATTTCTTTACAATTAGTCGTCTTCTGCTTGAATCAGGTTTATGTTGTACCAGTACCCCACTCATAAGTTGTGGAATAAATGATATTGCACCATAGATAATGTCCATCTCTACGTTGGACATCTTGGTTAGCCATCTATGACGCAAAAAATCATCCAACCCTTAATGATATAATCTTTAAGGTGGAAATGACAGTATATAATTTAACTCCATTAAAACATGACAGTATATAATTCAACCCCGAAATTCGGTTGTACACTATGAAAAACTCTTATCTACAATCCACTACAAAAAACTCATTTGATGATATACTACAAAGCAGTCTCACTTCGATAGCTCTTTCAAAAAAAAATTTTCTCATCCATTTACACTATCAAAACCCAAACCACCCACTATATATAGGGTTTAGTGTTGGCCATCTGTATTCCAAAATAAGAAAAAATAATTTTTTAATGTGATAAAGTTGGTGTTGGCCATCGTTGTCTTAAAACAAAAAAAAAATTCGAGACCTGAAAAAGGTGGTGCCAGCCATCAATGTGGCCGGCACCTAATTTTTTTTAAAAATACACTGGTGGCGGCCATCAGTGTTCCAAAAAAAAAAGCATTGGGAGCTGAGAATTGTACTTGGTGCCGGCCATTACATGGCCAACACCCAATTTTTTTTTAAATATATTAGTGCCGGCCATCAGTGTCTTAAAAAAAAAAGTGCCTTGGGAACCAAAAATTGTACCTGGTGCCGGCCATCTACTAGCTAGCACCAAATTTTTTTTTTTGTCTCTGGTGCTAGCCATTACATGGCCAAAACCAAAATATTTTTTAAATATTGGTATTTTTAAATACCAGTATGATACGATTTTTAAAAACATACCATAGTACTGGTCATTGGGTTCCCAAACTCAAAAAATCATTTTTTTAAAGCCTGACACAATTATCGGATAATAATTGAGCTAAAATACTATGTAGTGCCAGCCATTGGATTCCCAAAACCTAAATTTATCGTTCATTTTAAGTCATTTTAATGAATGTTTTTAAATTAGATATTTTTATAATTATTAAATTTTTTTGACTTAGATAAGTAAAATTGCCGGTTTCAACATATTGGTTATTTTGCCAACGATCACCAATTCTTCCATTTTTGCTCACTCATTATCCTAGCTTAGCTACTATCTCCTACCTGTACTAATTTTCATCAGATTCCGGGTGTTTGTCGGCTTTATACTTTTCCTCTGTATTAATTATTATAATTTTATATCATGTTCTCAATGTAAAAAAAGAAAAGAAAAAGAAAAGATTAAATTATTTATATTTTGGAATGTAATAAAGAATATATTAGATATTTTGTAAAAAATAATAGAAGAAGAAATTGAGATGAATCTTGACAAATGCTTGATGTCTAATTTTGACTTTTGAGCATTGAAGGTTGTATAGATTAGCCTATATTAAATTAATATCAAATGAAATAGGAAAGATTGTAATGGTCTCCGTGCTAATACAGCAACTGATGGGGAAATGGCTTTAAAGAATATAAAACATCAAAGGTAGAGATAGAGAAAAAAAGTTGATGAATTTCATGATTCCTCCATGGACACTAACCAGCTATTTGACTGTTTCCTTCCCTGGAATATTGAGCTTAATTCTAGTTGTTACTGAGTCAGAAGTATATACTATATAAAGCCAGACAAGAGGGTTGATATAAAACAAAATATAGATTCTATGACTATACTAATCATTTTCGAACACTACTTTTTATGGTAACACCGCCCAGAATCTCCATTGTCCAAGTTGTTATTTATTTATTCACTGGGTCTGCAAGCAGATGATAATTCATAAATATCCATCATCTACTATTTCAATAGTCTCCTGTTACTGTCTCCTACTCAAAACAGGAAAACTGACGGACAGTGATTGATTTTAAATAATCAAAGCAGATCAGAAAAACGAATATAAATTTACGGAAAGGGGACTCATCAAAGTATACGTTGGTATCTCAGGTTTGCTGGGTGAATCTTCAAGGACTCTTGTAGCCAAATCGTTGGTACTTTTTAAGCTTTGTTAGCCTCAGTATTTCTTTAATTATCAGTAAAAATGTCAGGGTTTAGAACGTTTTTCAGATAAATTTTTTAAACTTTGACTTTAATTATTTTAAAATTTTAAATTAATTGAATTTAAAAAAATATATCTAAAATCTACTTCATTGAAAGTTATATAATATATATTCAAAATTTTATCCATTATGAATTTTTTTTAAAAAAAATCAAAGTTCAAAAATTATGTTACTAGTGGAACGGAGTGGCTAGGAGAAGATGCTTGGTTTCATGCGACAAGAGAACTCCTTTTTTTTCTTCATAATGGTGAGTTGAGAATGTCATTACTAAAAAGATAATCTAAAATTTGAATCTGAAATTCGGGTATAAAATTTGATATCAACACAAAGGCTTGTTTGTTATTTACCATGGATAAAATTTGGCCTGAATCTAACATAAACACATAAAAAAGTTACCGGAACACAACAAATAAATCAGCCAGTTGATAGGATGAATATAAAACATTGAACATTGACAGAAGCAGATTAGCCATGCCAGGTCTTTTCATCTGAAATAGTGGTTGCTGACACTTGAGTTTAAGCTTTTGATAATAAGTAACAGAAGCATGTGTTAGTATGAATTATGAAGTGGGGCTAAAGAGATTCTAGAAAGGTCATTGAATATGTCTAGATTGTCTTAAGAATATGGGGTTAGGCTTTTATTAATTAAAATCCAGCGAGTTATTTCCTATAACTAACAGTAATATTATACATGGGGGGATACTTGGTGGCTTCCGGCAAATTAATTACAATACACCCACCAGAAAGAAGAACGAAGTAAAAAACTGTGACACCGGCCAAGAAGCGGACAATTTCCTTTGAATGTTAAAAAAATGGCTATATAATGAAATGACGCATCTATGATTTTACCAGGATGGAGCAAAATGCACATTTCCTAGCTTCCTACTCCACCGGGATCAAATCTGCAGATCATCCAATGAGATTTCACTTGGAGTCAACTGCTTCAGTTTCTGGAAACCATGAGCAATACCAAATAAGGTCAGCTGCTAAGTAGAATATGACAAAATTATGGGTAGTTGAAAATCATTACCGTGATGAACTGTTGAGGATCATCAATACTTGTTGAGCCTAAAACAACTTCCCTGTTCAACTTTCCGGTGAGCTTGTGACAGACCCTTAGCTGTACATGAAAGGACATTTTTAGGAGATGGTATCAAAAATGTCTATCATCATAACCTCATGGTCTTGGAGATTGAGATCATAAAATTTTCATACCTCAGATCTTGTAGCTCCACCAGCTATAAACACAAAAATGCGTTTGCCCCTCTTTTTCAAATCACTCGATGCATGTCTTAGTACAGAATCACTGAGATGACATAGGAAAACAAGCATTAAAATCAAATTCACAGAATAAGAGCATTAAAGATAAGAAATTACAGGGGTCCTTGACAGTGGCATTGATGCATTAAAAGGAGTGAAATAAATAAATAAATAAATAAAATCATATAAAACTCTTAAGGAGAATGATTCCAAAAGTAATTTGATAGGTATTCATAATAAGGACCTTGAATACCCATCGTCTGAACCACGAGGCCGAGCCCATGTTGGCGTCCTCCTTGATCTCATGGAATGAGCAACTGGAGCCTCATGTATGGATGCAGCAGCTGGAGATGAGCCATGGAAACTTGGACTAGGATCATTCATGCAAGGATAATCATCCTTCGATAGTTCTCCCAAGCTAAGTTTCTCAACAAGCTCCTGAAAATGGAAAAGAATTCACATGTAAGTAATCATTTTGCCATGAACTCCTAATATGTCAGATGCAAAGTTGCAGCATTTCTTTTACTCTTTTGAATAAGTTTTTGAAAGATGCAGAACTCTGTTATATAACAAGACAATTGCAATAATAATCTCTCATTGAACCTTACTTATTACCAACGAATTACAGCTTAAAGATTTGGAACAAATGAACCATGACAAACTTGTTTAGAAAAGAAATGGCATTAGATCTTTTGAAGGGTTTTGACATAGTAAAACTAAACATATCGAAAAAGCGTACTGCAGAAAGAAGTTTAGATCTTTCTCATAAACAAAAACATACATAGGAAATGATATTTTTACCACCCACACCTCCAAAACATGAATTTCCCGAAGAACAACAAACAATATATCATTATATGATTAAAAAAAGTATTAACATTCAAGTTATTCTAAAGTGGAAATAAATATAAAATAGAAGTTATGCAAGACTGCAGAAGATTATGCAGCTAGTCACAAATGTAATAAAAAATGGTTCCAAAGAATGAACCTATGTCTAAACATACCTCTATTATAGGGTAAAAGCGTGATAATTGCCATGTTTCTTGCTCGCTACATCGGTCTTTCCTAGCTGCACGCTTCTTCTGGCAATTCATGAGCAAAGGAACAAGGAGAGAAGGAAAAGAACTTAATCAGCAAACAACAATACTAGATCAACCAGCAAAACCAGAGTTTCAACTAGTAAAACATTTACCTTGTGAATATCAAACTTCAAAGAAAAGGAACTGGCTGAGCCTTTTTTGGACTCTGATAATGGTGCAAGCAAACTCATATTATTCACAGCATTTGCATCTTCGGTTGATAATTTTGCTAGCTGAAAAAAGTTAAAGCATCAGATTGGAGAAATATAATTGGCCGTCTGAAACTGCTTGAACTCAGATCTCTAAATGAAAAGGATAGTATTGTAAAGCCAGTAGGAGAAAGAAATCGAAGGGAAGGGTGGGGATGAAATAGAAAAAATGAAACGAGAAATATTGCAACCTTCATCAAACTAAGACCCTTTTCACCCTCAAACTTCTCAGGGTAAATGGCTGCAAGAATCATCATCAGCCGCAACTTATTTTCATGAGATACTGCCTGCAAAAAGAGATATTTCTAGTTTAGAAACTTGACAGAGTAGAATATCTCTTGGTTATGCTATAGTTAAATTTCTTACCTCATTTGTAGTAAGAAATTTAATTACATCTTTCATGCCAGCATCACCAAAAACAAGGTCTTGCTCCAGTTGCCCGAGTTCTTTTAGCCCTTGCTCTGTGATGATTTGGTTGATTTTTCCAGCAATCTGCAATCATAAAACTGAATCTGTATGAAGTCACTATATCTTTGATAATTAAAAGCATTTTCTTTCAGTCATAAAAAATCATGAATCATCCATCGGAAATTGGTTAGGAACCACATGAAGCTTGTACCATTAACATCTGTTTCATAAGGCAAATATCGGCTGCTCTTAGACATGAATAGAAGGGATAACTTCTAATCATGCCTCAAAATGATAAAGCACCATCATGGTAGAACATGCAGACCTTGAACAGAACAAATGATCCCCATGAATAATCCAAATATTTAAAATGTTTGTCTCACAACCAAGGTTTCAATGAGTTTTGGACTATTAGACAGAGGAAAAATAGGATAATATATTAATAGCAAAAGTGGTACTAAAATGCTAAATATAATCCAAATATTCAACAAAAGAATACAAAAAATCTGATCATTCAAAGGAATAAAAGAAGCAGGCACCATACAGAAGGCTAAAACAGAAATAGAGAGTTTTTTCTCCTCGAAAACAGGAGAGCAGATATCTGGGGCAAAAAATTCTATGCTTTTACATGGGCAAGAAACTGACCTCTACATGAAGGGAGAGCTTCTCAATTTGTTCACTGTATTGTGGCAATGCTTGAACCATTTTTTGCAAATCCCTTGTAGAAATTTCACCAACATCTCTATAAAAATGTTGAATTCTAAGGTGAGAGCAGAGTCAAGTAGCTAATAGTTCCAAATAAATTCATCAAGGACAACATTTTATAGCATTATTGCATTTAAGGTGGGGGCAGGGCTGATTTTATCTAAACATGACCTCAATCCTGAAATTTTTAATTGAAAAAACTGACATGTCCTACCTCAAAACCCGATTTTGAAAAAAAAAAAAAAAAGGGCTTAATGAAAAATTTGCTACTAACGTTTACATGTTTTGTCAAAATAACCTAATTGTGTTTTTTAGCTTTTTTTTGGCCATAAACCTTTATTCTTTTTTTTCAAATTGCTTTTTTTAACAGATTTGATGAAAGTACCGTTAAAAAAGTTAACGGGATGATGTGGAATTTCATATGTGGAATAATTTTAATGAGATGTAATTTATTGCTTAGATAATCTAATAAAATAATTACATGTGGAAAATAATAAAATAAATAAATCATACATGAATTTAAAAAATAACTCTTAATTTAAAGAAAATAAACTTAGTTATCTAAAAATGGTTTCAAAATGAATGCACACCTTCAGTATTTTCGGTTTGATTTATTAATTATCTTTGTGAAACCTCTCGAAAACAAACTAATGCATCCATTTTGAAATATTTTTTAGATAATTATGTTTATTTTCTTTAAATTATTAAGAGTTATTTTTTAATTTCATGTATGATTTATTTATTTTATTATTTTCCACATATAATTATCTTATTAGGTTACCTAAGTAATAAATTAGGTCTCATTAAAATATTTCACATCATCTCTGTTGTTAATTTTTTTAATAGTACGTTCATCAAATCTGTTAGAATAAGCACTTTGAAAAAAAAAACAAAGGTTGATGCCAAAAAAGGCTAAAAAATACAATTAGGGTCATTTTTGACAAAACATGTAAATGTTAGTGGCCAAATTTGTCATTAAGCCAAAAAAAAAAACTGCCTCTATAGGTTTGGGGCAAATCAGAACTGTTGGGTTCAGGGATTTTTGCCATCCCTAATTGTACAGCACTGATGAAACAATCAGAAGGTGCCAGGTGAGAAGACAGTGTATTCCGTAAAACTTTCAAGCATATACACAAACCTTGAACCATGCTGATGTTGTGCAGCTTTATTCTTTGATACAAAATTGGTCATCTTCTCATGCAACCTTAAATTAGCCTAAGAATACACCAGAGGGTCAATCAGGATTCAACATGGAGTTCTATGTTGGTCAGGCTCAGGAGCATTGGACATGATATAGGTCATACATGGATGTATTCAATTTTTTTAACTTTTTCCTCCTACATGGCAGTCAAGACCCCATACCCATGTCCAATTTTACTTACACGCCTGACAAGTGTCCAATCTGGGCACTTGATGGAAATGAAATATTAGAGCAATATAGGTTGTATATACACAGTAGAAAGCACCATACATACATCTCCTATATGTGCGTGTCGAAGCTCAAGCCATATTGGATCATGCTCCTCCAAAAGAACCTCCTTTTTCTCAGGAGGGCCTCCTGTTTTGCTTGGAACCTAAATAGTACACTTTCTTGATATACAGAAACCAGAAAAAAAGGTTCCTAGTTAAGTCAAGAACATACTGAATCTGACAACAGCACATACCTCATGAACATATTTATTCCCCTCCATATTCAGTAGATCATGGCACATGGCATCATAAGTCCACTCATGTATGACAGGAGCAATCTAGATAAGGTAATTAACCATTTATCATACACAAATTGGACAATCATGCAATGCAAATGGCATTAGCTTGCAACCAATATTAATATGCAAACCTGATCTATAGATCGATCAAGGACAAGCAATTCGCATGTTTCCTGCTGAGGAAAGTTAGGAATTGATTTACATTTTACAAGGCAATTCCAGATTCCAGCTGCAAGCTTGGTAGGAATTAGATCACGGAAAGTAGTCATGGTCATTGGATCCAGAGACTTGGCAGCTCGGTAGCGCACAAAAGGAAACTCCTAAAAGAATAACACATTTGAGAAAATTTTCGCTCCATTTGAGAATCAAAATTCAAAGACCAGTGCATATACCCTTAATGAAGCAAATACTGTAGCAATGCGGTTAGCCATCACATTCAAACATGCATCAGCTTTGCGAGTATTTTCCTCATCACCAAAAAGGTCCTCAAGAGCCTTACCATTATCAGTGATGAAACCCTGTAGTGAGAAAATTGCAGTTCACTTGATAACAATTTTGATAGGCCATTCATCATTTGGGGGGGGGGGGGATCAGATACACAAGCTTCATCATATATCATGATAAGCTAGCTTAAATTTCAAGGTTAAAATCTTCCAAAACCCTCTTGATCCCAATATAGGACATCTCAGTGGTTATATGCAAGTATATACAAATAGTACTTATTCTTCACTGAAAGTTTTTCAGGCTTAAACCACAAAGGCTTTTATTAGGACTTAATTTGGGCCAAAATTTGCATCTCAAATTTTAGCCTGGATATTTGAAAATGCAAGTTCCAAATAAATCAAAATGAACTGGTCCCTGTAAGAATATGAAAGGGCCACATAGGCTATTACAATTTTTTTCAGGAGAAAAAGAAAGATGATGATCACTATTTTAATTCAATTTGCACAATTGACCAGATTACCTGGCTGTCAATTGCAAAGTACTCCAAGTTCATCTGCATATGCCAACCAAGAAATGATCAGCACTAAACAACAACTCAACAATCAATGTGACTAGTTTGCACAATGCAGATTGTTTCAGGCAAAGTGGCAATCTAAAGAAAAAAAACCTAACCTCACTCAATGCACCTATGCGAGGCAAGACAGTTGAATCCTTCTTGATGTGAGCAACCAATTCTCTTGAGATAGGCGAACTGAAGTAAACAAACGCCCTTTTCCACATACCAGATAAAAGAATACATATATCAGAAGCTGTCATATGCTTGGAATTCTGAAGATTTAACCCCTCATGTAATGTATTACGTAAAAGATCTTTCACATACTTCCTGTATAAGGGAGTCCTTCCAGCCATGTCTGACAAGAACATAATAACACTGCACAAACACACAAGTGAAACAATAAAGGGTGAGGGGGGAAAAACCCACCAGAGAAGTAGGATTATGTTGCACTATGACATATATACATCTCACAGAGACATTTCCTTTTATTAATTAGGATAACTAAATCTTGTACAACAGACATGCATGAATGCATGCATCCTTGCTAGGGAAAGCTATACTAGAAAATAGAATAAAATAAGGCTTCAGCAAGGTTAATTTCTGATGACGGAAGTATGATATGAGGTCATCTAAGATATAGGTAGTCAAATCATGAATGTAGGCCTAAAATGGGAAAATGTTCAGTATGGAGTCTGCAACTGTTTGAAACTGGATTATTTTCTTTGCCCTGTAAATATAAAATTATATGGTCAACAAAAGGGGGAATGGACTAAAATGTGATACACACATAAAACTCGGTCCCAAAAGGAAAATACCTACCCAGCTAAAGACTTGATAATTGAAAACTCAGTAAAGGGAAGATAAATTACTTCTCTTTGGTTGGTTGAATGAAGTATATAGCATCCATTGATGGCAATGGCTGCCTGCGTCTGTATATGTCTTCTACCACTGCAAAACAAAACCAGAATCAATAAAATTAGAAGAAAAATTTGATCCTTGAAACTTTAAAATGATGACATAACTTATGTAGCTTATTATTTCATTGTTGCCCTATTAGAGCAGTTGTTATGCAACAGTTAAAATAATACGAAGCTTGGCTTACATGAAACTCCTTCTGCTGTGATGTCACCCATCTTGCAAGAGTAAGACATTACCTTAACCGTGACTTTGTCCATGATTAGCACCTGCTTAGAGGGGATTGAAAATCAAGATAAATAAGAACATTTCTAGCAACCAGTAACAATGATAACAGCACAAAGCCAGCCAATGAATAACCAAAACAAAAATAACAACAAGACCAGCATACCTTCCACGTAGATTTAGAGTCCTTCACTTTTGCAGAACGAAGCATTTCGTGTAATAACCCTTTACATACATCAAGTACATATAGAGATTTAAATCAGATCAGCCACCCAAAATTAGTGAACAAGATCATGCCTAAAGAATAAATGAAAAAAGGTAATAAAACACACACACACACACACACAATCCAAATGCATTATAACCTTGGTTTTTTGCTTAATAGATAGAAAGGTACAAGACAACTAGATGAAGCCTGGGCAGAAAACTTGTGTGCATCATTAAAAGCACCTTGCCTAGGGGTAGGGACCTGCTCTCACTGTCCGGCCCCATGCTTTTAAGCCATAACATGCATGTGCAGCCCTGATTATAATAGTTGAAACATCCCTACACTTCTACAAAGTGCGCAGATCGTGATTGTTTTTAGCTCCTCTTTTTTACATATTTCCTTATTCCTATTATGAGTAATTTCACAGCGGGGAGTTAAGGATAAACTCGATGCATTAAAAATCAACTATAGCTCATGAAAAAAGTCCCGTTTTCATGAGCAGTATCAGTCTATATTATAGTTCTCAGCAAAATGCAAATAATGCAGCATATAGCACAGTCATAGCACTGATTTTATGTTTTTGAATTGGTATTGTTGAACAAAAAGACCACTTACATTCTTTGTTCAAATTTCATACATCGAAACCAATAAATTAAAATATATATAGTTACGCTGATAAGTTATGAAATAATATCTTTTCTTCGTGGCTTTTCCTTAAGACTGCGTAAAAACACAAATTTATTGTATATTCAACTTAACTGACAAATTCATTACTAACGATTAAAATTCAGTAGAAATTACATGATCAGGTTCGAACTACTACTAACGATTGTGAAACCAGATAGATCATAATTAAGCAGAATGATTAGAGAATCTTAAAATTAAGTTTAACAAAGATTGAATAAATAGAGAATATAAGACTTCACTTTCACGGCTGATTTGCTTGAAATTCTTGTAGTGGTGGTCGCCAGCGCCGGAAGAAGAGTCGGAATCCGAATACGACATCGTTTAGAGAACCCTCTGATCAACCGATCCAGTGAAAAACAGGACCGAATAGATGGAGATCCTGGAGTAATCAAAACACAAGAGAAAAGGGAAAATGGAAGGAGAAGGAAGCGTAGATTGTATTTTTTTTTTTTTTTGAAATTAGAAAATTATTATTTACACAACTATAATTTATGAGAAAAGGAAAAACTAGAAGGGAAGGGTGAAAGAGAAATTATTTTTATTGAATTTTCTTCATTTTACTTTAATTTTTTATTTTTTTCAATGACGTGTTGACGGCTGACAAATGTCGAAAGTATATAATTTCACATTTCCATCTGAAAGTCGACGTGCACGGAATTATATTTAGAATAAAGCAACATTCGGTTATTGAATTTAGTAATTTTTTTTTAATTTTGGATTCTAAATTTTGATTTGAAATATTATGATGTGGTTATTTAAAATTGCATAACGTTATCGCTTAAATTTTTATATTAAATTTATTAAAAATAAAATATTTAAAAACTATCAAGAAATTTTAGAAGAGAATTTCAAACTAGCGCAATGTCATGATCTAAAGTCGTTATACTTTAAAGAATTCAAGTTGAGATAGATAAAAAAATTCAGAGACTAAAATGAAAAAATTAACAAATTAAGGGAGCATATTAGTTTATCTCTAATATTTATGACCTTGCTCTCTTGTCTTCTTCATTCATGAAAATGCATCCGGAAATTTCTTCATTCCTTGCGTGTTTGAATATTTTCCCGTTCAGGGGCGAATGTTGGAGGGAGGGCTGTCCCTCATTTTTTTTCTTTTTCATTTTAGCTTTCTAAAATTTTAAATTAATAAAAATAAAATTATATTTTAATTCTTTAAAAATAATAAAATATTAATTTAATTCTTTAAAATTACATTTTATTATTATAAAAATTATAATTTTATTTCAACCCTCTAAAAATTTTATGACTTCTCTTCTGCTCCTCTTTAAAAAATAGGTTATTTAAATTTCATATTAAATATTACCTATTAGATTTTTTAATTTAGTTTTCAAAATAAATTATTTTAAATTGTATATTAATAATATTTTTATTATTTAATAAAATAATAACGTCACATTTGGTACCTATAATTTTAAAAAATGTTCATGTAATATTTACACTTTGAAAATGTTCAATGTGGTATATGAACTACCAATATGTGTTTTGTTATTGTACCGATATTTACACTATTAATCAATTACTAAACCAACAAATGAAAATTCGACATGTAAATTTTTTTCCAAATCATCAAAGTCCCCATGGATAATATAACATAAACAAAAATTTAAACGCTAAACTTATATAAATAAAATGTCATCTTCTCTATTTAAGTAATGTCATCTTCTCTAAAGAGCTTTTCATTTGAAATGATATTTTTAATTAATTTTAAATAATATTTTTATTATCCATGAAAATACTTAATAATCACTTCTTTTTATTAGCCAAATGTTAAGTTATTAATTATTTAATAAGTTTAATTTATTTTTTGTTTAATTTAATTTTTCTTATAATGATAAATTATTCGTGTGACACGATGATTTGGAAAAAATTTATGTGACAAATTTTCATTGGTTGATTTAGCAATTTACTAATAGTGTTAACATCATGTACCATGATAAAACACATTAATAGTTTAAATACCACATTGAACGTTTTCAAAGTATAAGTACTACATTAGATTTTAATGGAAATACATATACCAAATGTAACATTATCTCTTTTATAAATATAATAATTTAATTCAAAATTTTATATTGTTTTATCTAGTAAGTTAGTATCACTTAATTCAATAAAATTAGAAAATAAAAAAAATAGATTCAACTAATCATTTTATTTTATTTTTAAGAGATAACATATTATTTGGTATTTAAGTTTGGTTTTAGTGTTTAATTAGGTACTTAAATTTAGCTTCAAGGTTCACTTTAATACCTAATTTTTTTTAAATTTGATACTTCAGTTTTTTATCCCATTTAAGTACCGAGTTTAGCTTCAATATTCGATTTAGTATCCAAACTTTATTTTTTTTTCCAATTAAGCACTTGTGTTGTTTTTTATCAGAGCATACATGTCAAACATTCATTAAATTATTTGATCTGTGTATTAAATTGAATATTAAAATTAAATACACATACAAAATATACCAAATTAAATAATTAAACCAACCTATTCTTGAATAATATAAATGTTGAAACGAAAAATATATCTATTTCACATTGCCGTCTGGAAGTTGGGAAAAGTAAATCGCACTCGTATAACCTTTCTGCTCCTTTGTGGAAAAATATATTTTTTCACATTCAAGAAAATGTCGATAATTTGTATTTGAGAATTTATTAATTTCTTGCATTTTATACGATATTCTCTGGTTGAAGACAACAAGGTTATTAAATTTTAGGGTAAACTATCTTGGGTGGTCACTCAATTTTTGGTAGATTTTATTTGGTCACCCAATTTCAAAAACTTTTACTTTTATTATTAATATTTTCAGAAGTTAAAACTTTAGTCTTACATAGTTAAATACTTAATGAAAAGTTGATGTGGGTATTTTTATTGGTCCAATAATAAATTTAACCTTTTAATATTTACACATTTTATCAATTTGACCTTTAATCTAAAAATTTAATAAATTTAACTGTCAATATTTATAAAAACTTCATTTAGTTTTAATTCTAAAAATTCAATAAATTTAGTCGTGAACAATTGCAAAATTTATCAATTTAATTCTAATTCCAAAATTTTAGAAAAGGAAAAATATTTAATACTCATTTTGTATAAAAATGATAGGAATAAATAAAATAAATGAATTACCCAATTGAACTCATAAAACTCTCTAGTCTCTATTAAGGTTGATCAAGTTTGAGCGTGATTTTTTTTGACATAACTAATGGAGTATTTTAACAAATGTTTTTAAAAATAAAATTAAAAATATATGTTTTAAAATTTCTAAAATTATTTGTCTAGAATAAACTTAGATAAATGGATGTCCTAATTCAAATAAACTTGGACACCAGTTTGTTTAGATTCATTTTAGACGTGATTTTTTAAATAATTATAGAAAATATTAAAAATTATAGAAAAGGATTTTGATAATTATTTTATAATTTAAATAAGGGTAAATTACACCAACAGTTACCCAACTTTGGGGTAACTGACAAAACAGTCACCTAGGTTTCATTTCAGTCACTCAACTTTCAAAAAGTTACAAAACAGTCCCTTTTACCGTTTTCCGTCACAAACGTCATGGAAAAGTGACATGGCAAGTAACGGCGTCCAATGCCAGTCCAGCTGGCCGGTTAGTCTAACTTTATCAGCCTGTTGAAGCACCAGTTTAGGGTTAGAAAAAAATAGTAGAAGAAGAAGAGGAGGAGGAGGAGAAAAATAAGAAGGAGAAGAAGAAAAATAGAGATGCCTGAAGTGATTCCGGTGTGCCATTGTGGAAACCTAGCCAAATTAAACACGTCTTGGTCCAATGACAACCCAGGTATGAGGTTTTTTAGGTGTAAGAAATTCGGCAATCGATTTCGAAAACCATGTCAGTTTTTCAGCTGGTTTGATCCACCATTGACGCCCCATTCAAGAATTGTGTTGTTGGGTCTTCTGAAAAAAGTGAGGACATTGGAAGGTGCAAGGAAGAGGGAGAGAAGAACCTGGTTATTGGTGCTTGTAATTATAACTGTTTTGTTGTTTTTAAAAGCTTAAAAATCATCTTATGTTCATTGAAAACCAGCTTATGTTTTGTAATTTTGTTGCTGGTAAATTGTTGCTTATGGTGGTATACATGGCTGCTGGTATATTGTTGCTTAACATATGTGATACATGGCTCCTGGTATACATGGCTAAGCAGCTCATGTTGTTGTTTACAAACACTTGAAAGAATTGAAATGGGATATTTTTGTTGATTACAAATTGTTTTGGAATATTTTTGTTGCTTAACATATGTTATACATGACTGCTGGTATACATGGCTAACCAGCTCATGTTCTTGTTTACAAATTGCTAGAACAAGTATTATACATGGCTGCTGGTATAAATGGCTAACCAGCTCATTTCATTTGTATTTCTCAATACTCATATATCGGAAAAAGACAATAGATGAAAAAAAAACCTATGCATTTGTCAATTTTTCACACATTAGAAGAGATAACAGATGGAAAAAAAACATATGTATTTCTCAATTCTCAATTCTCACACATTTCTCAATAGTCACACAGTTGTTAGAAAATATAACAGATGGAAAAAAGAAACATATGCTAGAAGAGAAGAGATAACAAATAGCATGGATCAATGCTCATATATTAAGGTGAAAACGCCAAACTGTTTACAAAAGGAATGAGGGGCAAAATATTGCCAAATTTTCTACAATTCACCACAATTGAACATATGTGAATTGTAGGGAAATTTACAAAAAAATTCAGTGACTATGCCTAAGTTTATCAACAGTAGCAACCATAGGCAAATTTACAAAAAAATTATCTGCCAAGTTAATAAATCAGTAGCAGACAAATTTATACATTTTCAAAAAGTTAACAAAATGCAGTCTGTTCACATCATCATCAATGGTCTGTCATGGATGACTCTTCAGTAGAAGGCATCCATCTAATAGTGGTTGGTTTTCTCTTGAATGGGAGCTTTTGTTTTAGGGCAGCTTGTTGATGAGTTGGGGCAGTAGGTAACTGAGTTAGGGCAGCCTGTTGAGTTGGGGTACCCTTTTGCTGATTTGGGGTAGCCTGTTGCTGAGTTGGGACATCAACTTTATGTCTTTTAACCTACAAGAACAAGAGAAATCTGAAAAACAAAAAAAATTCATAAATAGAAGTATACTATAACTTAACTAAAGGCAAATGACTTACTGGAATGTTTTGGCCAACTTCCCCTTTGCAACTCTTCTTATTGTGACCTACTCTTTTGCATTTATTGCACCTTATCTCCACCCCTCTCTTGCTCAACCTTTCTATTATTTGTGGTTCTTCAGGCTCTTTCCTTCTCACCTTAGTAGGTCTGCCAAGTGGCCTTCTTAGGGGAGGAGGCAATATTGATAGCATGTTTGACAAAGAGACCCATTGTTTAGGACCCCTTACTGGACTTACAAAATTGGAGTAAATTTGAAGCTGGGTTTGCTTGGTATACCAGGTTTGTACATAGGTCTTTGGGAACTCTTCTTTTAAATGAATGACAGCTAATGCATGCATGCAAGGGATGCCAGTGAGATCCCAATTCCTGCATGAGTAGGAATTCTCAACTAAGTCCACCACATGCTGGCTGCCTAGACCATATTCAACCTGATACTTGTCCTCACTGGCATGTGATGGAACACACTTAAAAAACAGTCAGCATGCTTCTTTAAAACATAATCACTAAAACAACATTGTGAACAGCCCCACCAACAATGATACACACACCCTTAAAAAACAGCCCCACCAACAATGATACACACACCCCTAAAAAAATAGCCCCACCAAAAATGATACATACACCCCTAAAAAACCAACCCCACCAACATGCATATTATAAAAAAAATACTCACTGTATGCATATTAAAAAATAGGCAACACACCAACAATCACTGCATGCATATTAAAAAATAGTCAACACACCAACAATCAGTACATGCATATTAAAAAACATTCACTAAAATAGCATGTGATCAGCAACATGAAGTTAGAATATAGGCATTAGAAAGAATCTTTACCTTAATGAGTCTTTTATATTTACATCCTCTTTTTTTCTATTTTTAGACACAAAATTCCTTTCCATTTGTCAGCTTCTTCTTTCTTCTTAACAATAAGCAACATAATATTGGTCCTTATTGTTTCTATCATGGTCAAAATAGGTTTCCCTCTTGCTTCCAGTATCATCTGTCAATAAACAACATAAATGATTAGTGAATTGTTAATGATTAGTAAGAAACATAAAACATAGGGGTTTACCTTGTTAAATGATTAGGAAAGATTATTCACCAATATGTCAGAATGGCTCCTAATTGAGAAGTGAGACCTTGACCAGTGAGTAGGGTTCTTTTCCTTCAACCAATCATAAGCATGCTGATTGGCTTTCCTCAGTTCATCCATGGCATCCCCAGACTTCCTTGTAGTGCTTGCTCTGGCAACTTTCCAAAACAAATATTTCAATTCCTTTGTTCGGAAACCAGCCTTCTTGAAATTGGCATGTAGGTGCCTAACACAGTGTCTTATTTCTGCATTAGGAAACAACATACATATTGCTTCTACAAGTCCCTGCAATTAGAAAAAAAACAGTTTAATTATTTGACAAACCCTAATAGAAACAACATAAAATAATAAATAAATGGACTTTTACCTTTTGTTTGTCAGACATGAAAGATATTTGGTACGAGCTCATAATTTCCAAGTCTATTGTAAGCAACTCTAAGAACCAAAGCCATGATGCTTGATTTTCACTTTCGACAGCAGCATATGCAAGAGGATAGATGCCATTATTTGTATCTATTCTAACAGCTGCAAGCAAATAGCCACCATAGTATCCCTTTAAGAAACATCTATCTAAACCTACTATCCTCCTACAACCAGCCTTATAGCCATCTTTGTATGCCTGCAGACAGATATACCTCCTTTGAAACAACCTGTTATCCAAATAACAGATTGTTGTTGTTCCCATATTTTGGGTCCTAACCTCCAACATATACTCATAAATCTTCTCATATTGAGCCTTATGGGCTCCTTCAATTAATTCGAATGCCCTAAGTTTAGCCCTCCTACAATTGGTTAGTGAGACTAAGCAACAATAATCTATTTTCACATCTTGTTGTAATGATTTCAGAGAATAATCAGGATCAGCAATGAATTTTTCTTTATAATGTTCACCTATCCAAGCTGAGGTTACATTCCTATTTTTATAGACTTTAAAACAAGTATGGTTAGGGTTTGAACTCCTAATTTTCCAAGTCTGGTCAGTAGGGTTATTAGGGTTTAGCCTAGAAGCCCATGTGAACCAAGAACATTTTTCACTGCAGACTGCCTTTAACATTTTTAAATCATTTTTGTGAAACTTAATAAAGTAACTATTCAACCTACCATACTGCTTGGCAGCTTCTTTTAGACTGTCTTTAGACTTAAATAACATTCCAACCTTAAGTCTAGGATTACTCATGTCATTCTCTAGGTTGAACTCAGCCCATTTTTGGCCATCTGAGTCAGATCCATGTGCACTATCTAACCTCCCAGAATCATCACTATCACGTAGTTTATCTACTTCTATACCATCCATGTTTAAACCATCTAAATTAACTCTTTCAGATGCATCACTATCACTACTAGACACATCACTACCAGACATGTTTTCTTCATTCTTATTAAAATTGTCATTAATTAAACCTGACAAACAAAGTACTCATCAATAAAGGCAGACAATATAGGCAAACACTTTAACCATTTCTGTCAGACAATAACAAATACAAAATACCCAATAATTTAATATAAACACTTCTGTCATGCACATGGCAGACAACAACCAATACAAAAATTAATTTAATCAAACACAATCATTTTTCTCATACACATGGCAGACAATAATAGGCAATAACCAGTACAATAAAGAAAGTAAATAACAAATTTTGATTTTGCCATATACAATAGGAGCTTGGATACAAACAATGGCAGATATACCCAATAAACATCAGTTTGATAATAGCATTCATACAATGGCAGATACAAGCAATGGCAGATATACACAATAAACATCTGTCTGATAATGGCATTCGTACAATGGCAGATACAAACAATAAACATCATGCACATGGCATACAATACACATTATATGTCATACACTTTAAAAACCAAACCCTAATTTGTCATGCACATTAATAACAAATACAATCAAAATTGAAATAACCCTAAATCGAAATCAAAATCGAAATTAAAATAAAATTCTAATTCTAAATCGAGATCGAAATCAAAATTGAAATCAAAATCTAAATCAGAATCAGTGAGTGTTTCAAAATTGTAATCAAAATCGAAATAGAAATCGAAATCAAAATCAAAATCGAAATTAAAATTGAAACCGAAATAACCCTAATTAACTCTAAATTGAAATAACAGCATTGAAATCTAAAAAAATTAAAACTAAATGCAATAACTTACCTGTTAAAGTAGATGTAACAACACTGGTAGCTTCTCTTCTATTGCCCATTGTCACTGACAATCAAAAACACTGAATGGTTTCTGGTTCGTCTTCTTTTCTCCCAAACAAAATAAAAAATCGTACCCTAAACCATATACCCTATTAATCGATTATTGATAAACCGTAATTTATACATATTCTTATCCCATGCTTAGCACATTTATGGATGGTTTCTCCTTAGATTTGGTGAATTCGATGCTCCTAATTCTTTAATTTCATGTTTTATACTTAGGTGAGCATAGGAGAGTAAAAAGGGCGAGAAACGGGACGAAAATGGAGAAAATAGACTCACATAGGAAATCAACACGGCCTGAACTTCCTCATACGGGTAAGCCATACGGCCGTGTCCATTTGGCAGGATCGAAGCACGAATTACACGGGTAGACTACATGCCCGTGCCTATTTAACAGCCTTAACCACGGGCTAGAGCAATCACGCACAGGCGTGTCCCTGACGAGCCTAAGTATAGTCCTATTCGGAAAAGGCCACTTTTGAGGGCTCTTAGGCATTCTAAAGCCTATTTAAACACCTAAGGAGGTACTCAGAACAGAGACACAGAGTAGGAGGCAAGGAATTACTCAAGGGAAGCTGGTTGATCCATCTCAGAAGCCGGATTTATCGTCAAGACTGAAGATCCCCCTTCAATTTCCATTCAGGGATTTTGGGTTTTCTTTATATTTTTTATTCATTATTTTTCTGAGATGTTTTCTTTTATAATTATGAACTAAACCCCCTAAATACCTAAGGGGAATGAAACCTAAGACGGATCTTGTTATTATTATCTGAATTGTATGATAAATATTTGACTTGTTCTTAATTATGTGTTATTAATTCTTGACTTAATATTCTAGGATATTGATTCAAGTTAATGCGCTTATTCAAAGGAGCAAAAGTCCCTGTCTAAGAGTAAATTTGTCATAATTAAGCGGAGTTGATTGCACGCCTAGAGATAGGGTGATAAGATTTTGCCGGATTAGGGTGAAACCTAATAAGGGGATCAATAGATCGAGTTAGTGCAACACTAGGGCGTTAATTAGAAAGAGATTTCAATTAATCAACCTAGGGTTAGACGTTATTAGTCTCCAGAGAGATAATAATATAACTTAGGGATTTCTATGGATCAAGTCAAATGAATAAATCGTTTGATTCAGAGTCAAATAACAAGTGAAGTCTAGGTGGATTTTTCCTTGGGTATTGTCTTAATCAACCGAGTTTTTCCAAAAGCTTTTCCCCAATTTCTCTCTGTGCACTCTTAGTTTAGTTAATTAGTTTAGATAAACAAATCCCTTAATTTTTAGGCTAGATAATAAAAAGAAAGTAATTACTAGTACTCTTGGTTCCTTTGAGTTCAACAATCCGGTCTTACTAAAGCTATACTACTGTTCGATAAGTACACTTGTCTTTATCATGATAATAGTTAGTTTCAAGAATGATTAATTATAAATTTTTAAAACCTGTCGCGAATATCACGTATCAAGTTTTTGGCGCCGTTGCCGGGGAATTAAGATATTAGGAACACTCGATTTTTATTACTTTAGCCATTTCGCTTTATTTACAATTTAAATCTTTTTTTTTTATTTTTTAATTTTTTCTTTTATTCGCTTCTGGCAGGTTTTTTATAGTGCATGACTAGAAGAAACCCGTCGGGACCATTACTTTTTGATAGTGAGATCGATCGTACAGCTCGCAGAAATCAAAGAGAAATAAGGCGAAACTTAAGATACACAGAGGAAGATCAAGAATACGACATTCACACTACAATCGAGGAGATGGCTGAAAATCAGGAAAATCTGCTATCTCTTGCGATTGCTGCGATCCAGTAAATCAGAATCCTGCTCCGCGCACTATGTATAATTATGCTTAACTGAATTTAACAGGAACTGAGTCAAGTATAGTTAGGCTAGCTATCACTACAAATAATTTTGAACTGAAACCTAACATGATTCAAATGATACAACAATTTATTCAATTTGATGGTTTGCATGATGAAGATCCAAACAATCACTTGGCGAATTTTCTGGAGTTTTGCGACATATTTAAAATCAATGGCATTTCTGACGACGCCATACGCCTTCGGTTGTTTCCCTTTTTATTGAGGAACAAAACAAAACAGTGGTTGAACTCGTTACCACTAGGGTCAATCATTACTTGGGAACAAATGACCGAAAAGTTTTTAATAAAATATTTTTCGCCGACTAAAACGGCTAAATTAATGAATGATATCTCTTCTTTTCTACAGCTGGATCTAGAAACACTCTACAATGCATGTGAGAGATACAAGGATCTGTTGAGAAGGTGCCCTCACCATGAGCTACCACTCTGGCTACAGGTTCAAACTTTTCACAATGGCTTGAATCCTTTAACTAGAAAGATGGTTGACGCAGCGCTGGTGGGACTATCAATAATAAGACACATGAGGATGCTTATGATTTTATAGAAGAGATGTCACTAAATAATTATCAGTGGCAAGTCATGAGGACAAAGCCAAAAAAAGAAGACGGCGTTTTTAACGGCGTTTTTAACGTCGATTCGGTCACCATGCTTTCTAATTAGGTAGAACTTTTGAATAGAAAAATTGACGGTTTTCTTGGTTCTTCACAGTTTGACCCAATAATGCAATTCAATGCAAGTAGAGGAGAGACGAGAAATTCAGAATACCCATTTTATAGCCACATCATGGAAAACAAACAATTAAATTATATGGGTAATAATCCTCAACCTCAAAATAATCCTTATAGTAAAACTTATAATGCAGGATGGAAGAACCACCCAAATTTCTCATGGGGAGGCCAAGGGAATCAGAGACCACAACACCCTCTGGGTTTTCAACAACCACCTTACCAGCAGAAAAAGAAGTCTAACATTGAGGAGATGCTAACAAAGTTTATCTCGGTGTCAGAAACTCGCTTTCAAAATACCGAAGCAACACTTAAGAATCAACAAGTGTCGATCCAAGGGCTCGAAACTCAGATAGGCCAACTCGCCAAATTAATTTCTGAACGACCACAAGGTAGCCTACCGATTAACACTGAATCTAACCCAAGGGAACAACTCAACACAATTACCATCCAAGACGAGGAAGGGTTAGTTGAACCTGAACAAAAACCAAGGTAAATAATTGTGGTAAGTAAAGGTAAAGGCGAGGTAGACCACAGTGAGCAGAAATCGGTAAGTAAAGAGTACAAACCACAAGTGCCATACCCCAATGCGACAAGGAAAGACCGCACAGATGAACAATTTGGTAAATTCCTTAAACTATTAAAAAAATTACACATTAACTTACCATTTATTGAAGCTCTTTTGCAGATGCCAAACGCAGTCAAATTCTTAAAGGAGCTTTTAGCAAATAAACAGAAGTTGGATGAGGCATTGTATGTGGAGTTAAATACAGTCTGCTCAGCCATTCTACAGAACAAGCTTCCCAACAAATTGAAAGATCCAGGGAGTTTTACGATTCCTTGTTTAATTGGTAGCTTAAATGTTAAAAATGCTTTGGCTGATTTAGGGGCTAGTATTAATGTCATGCCCTACAAAATGTTTAAACAATGAAGTCATGGGAAACCCAAACAAACTAGGATGAGTATTCAGTTAGTCGATAAAACTATCAGATTTCCTGGAGGCATCATTGAAGATGTACTTGTAAAAATTAATGAATTTATATTCCCAATCGATTTTGTTGTTCTAGAAATAGAAGAGGGTAGTGACGCACCTCTAATTCTAGGAAGGGCCTTTTTAGCAACTGCTAGAAGCGTTATTGATGTCGGTACAGGTGAACTCATACTTCGTGTGGGTGATGACTCAGTTACTCTTCAAGCTCGTAATCCTATTAATACTGGCCATGTGGTGTAACCTTCTTTACAGGAAACACGTTCGAAGAGCACATATGAGCCTTGCTCAAGTAACAACAAAGAACCCATCTATGAAGAGCGAAGGCTACAAATCGAGGAACTAGATGAATGGCGAACACATAAACCAAGGACACATGATAAACCAAAACCATACTATGAAAAGCTCAATATTTCACAAAATCAACTTAAGGTTAGAGACAAAGTACTACTAGATGCAGCAGACCCTCGTATTGCCACTTCTGAACCTAACAGAGCAACCCCGCTTACGGTACTCAGCATTTTTCCATACGGTACAGTCAAGGTAATTCATCACAAATTCAGCACTTTTAAGGTAAATAGTACTCGTTTAAAACCTTATTTTGATGAAATTGATAGCAGTCGCACCACCATGATCACTCAAAAGAGAGGTAAGTCGAGTTTAGACTCTAAATAAATGCTTCTCGGGAGGCAACCCGAGCACTAACGGTGTTAACTTCTTTAAATTTTAGTTTTTAACATTTAATTCACTAACTGAGTCACTGAACACAGGATTTTTAGAACCACACGGCTAGGCATACGGGTGTGCCATAGGTCGTGCCCATACCACGGGAGGCAACACAGTTGTGCGATACGGCCGTGTGAAAAGAGAGCAAAAAATTTTCCCTAACACGAGATTTGATAAGTTGTCACGGTTGTGCGACATGGCCGTGGGCAATCCTACCAAAGTACCACGGGCGTGCGCCTGCATACACGGGCGTGGGAGAAGCGAACGAAGAATGACATGACTGTGCAACATGGCCGTGTGCACCAATGCACCTAATTTTGAAAACCATGAAACGCGCGGGCTAAAATGAGGGCACACGGGCGCGCCCCACGGCCGTGTGCCCCAATTTCTTTATAAACACCTATTATTTATTTTTACTTTTTTTATCTTTATTTATATTTTGAAATTACTTTTTATTTCCCTTTAATACTATTTTTATTTTATATTGAGATTTTATAATTTTTATTCGGCTATTTCTTTATAAGTAATTCTGCTTCTTTATATTTCCTAAAAGAAGTTCTTGATTCTATCATAGTTATAAAGAGCTCCAAAGCTCACTATTGCTTAGGAACTTGCAACTCCACTGGAAAAGGTTCTCCACGACTGTCATGTCCTGCCCGACCAGTACGATAACCTCTTTGCTGGACACTGTGGTTGTGGAACCCAACCTCGACCACCACCGGAGTATCCTCCTCCAATCTTATCATTACCTTGGCCGATTATTCTCCATAACTCCAATTCAAGGAGTCCATTCATCATTCAGGAAGTTTCACGTCTCTCCCTATCTTATGATCTTATATCTATATCGTCATGAATCTAACTTTGTATATTGAGGACAATGTACATCTTAAGTGTGGGGGGTCTTTTATATCATTATCAGAAATCCCTGAATTTTTTCTTGTTCTCATGTGATCTTCTCATACCATTATTAGAATGAATTTTGATTAAGTTATGATTTTTATTGATATGTCTTGAATTAAAACATAGGCATTTATGCATTGATCGTTTAAACTTTAAGACATTAGGAAATCAAGTATGATAAGTTGATTTTTGAGAATTAAAAATTTTTAGGTTGTTTTCCCCAAGTTTAGATATTATCTTGAGTTGAAATTCACAAGTTTAAACATCAAAAAGCCATAATTTTTGTGAGATCTTGAGCTTTTAGAGCATATGTTATTTCTTTCATACTCACTTTTATTATGAGTGCGTCAGTATTAATTTGTTATTCTAGAACTTGCTTGATTATGCATGTCAAGACCACACTATTTGATTTGATATGTCGAAATGATAAAGGCACTTAGGTTTAACCCACTCACTCCACAAAAGCTTACCTTCATAATTAACCCTTAGTGAACCCCTTTGAGCCTAACAAGCCATTAATTAATTTACCCTCAATATTAACCCATTATTGTTGAAATCCCTTAATTTTATCCCTATTTTTGTTGAGATTTGATTTGAATTAATTGCTTAGCTATGTTTTATTCTTTGTTGCAATAATTAAGTTCTATGTTATATGACTTGATCTTAAAAAAAAAAGGAAAAGAAAATAATACTTACATACATATTAGTAGTAATTCGTCGTTTTTTAGCTTGAGTGTTAATTCCATATTCTGAGAAGAAGCTCATTTGTATTCAACTGATAATTAGTTATTTTTCTAGTTAGGTGATTTTTTTTCAATTCAATCTCGATTTTAACTTTTTCTTTCAGCTTATGACCATACCCCCTAACCAAAGCCACGTTACAACCCTCTAAAGACCTTTTTGATTGATGTATCATCTCAATATATAGTGGTGGAGATTTGATTTTCGTGCAAGCCTATGGTAATAACCTTTCATATTGACTAATGAGTGCTTTATTTGATGTCCTCAAACACCTCGAGTGATTTTAGTGAATCTTTAGTGAGGATGTTAAACTCTGTGATATTTTGATCAAAGGTGATTACTTAGATGAGGGGGGACACCTATGTTTTTGTAATAAAATGCTCAACTTGGAATGTTTGAAACTTTGATGTACTTTTAATTGAATTTTTAATGTATGATTACTTGTGGATTATTTTGAGATATTATTGATAGGGATTATAAATTGAGAAGAATTTATTTTGATTGTGAGTTGAGGATTTTGCTTGAGGACAAGCAAATGCTTAAGTGTAGGGGTATTTGATAAACCGTAATTTATACATATTTTTATCCCATACTTAGCATATTTATGAATGGTTTCTCCTTAGATTTGGTGAATTCGATGCTCCTAATTCTTTAATTTCATGTTTTGTACTTTGGTAAGCATAGGAGAGTAAAAAAGAGCAAGAAACGAGCCGAAAACGGAGAAAATAGACCTACATGGGAAATCAACACGGCCTGGACTTCCTCACATGGGTAAGCCACACGCCCGTGTCCATTTGGCAGAATTGAAGCACGACTTACACGGGTAGACTACACACCCGTGCCTATTTAACAGCCTTGACCACGGGCTGGAGCAATTGCACACGAGCGTGTCACACGAGCGTGTCACACGAGCGTGTCCCTGACGAGCCCAAGTATAGTCCTATTCGGAAAAGGCCACTTTTGAGGGCTCTTAGGCATTTTAAAGTCTATTTAAACACCTAAGGAGGCACTTAGAACAGAGACACGGAGTAGGAGGTAAGGAATTACTCAAGGGAAGCCGACTGATCCATCTGAGAAGCGGGATTCATCGTCAAGACTGAAGATTTCCCTTCAATTTCCATTCAGGTGATTTGGGTTTTCTTTATGTTTTTTATTCATTATTCTTCTGAGATGTTTTCTTTTATAATTATGATCTAAACCCCCCTAAATACCTAAGGGGAATGAAACCTAAGACGGATCTTGTTATTATTATCTGAATTGTATGATAAATATTTGACTTGTTCTTAATTATGTGTTTTTAATTCTTGTCTTAATATTCCAGGATATTGATTCAAGTTAATGCGCTTATTCAGAAGAGCAAAAGTCCCTGTCTAAGAGTAAATTTGTCATAATTAAGCGAAGTTGATTGCACGCCTAGAGATAGGGTGACAAGATTTTGCCGGATTAGGGTGAAACCTAATAAGGGGATCCATAGATCTAGTTAATGTAACACTAGGGCGTTAATTAGAAAGAGATTTCAATTAATCAACCTAGGGTTAGACGTTATTAGTCTCGAGAGAGATAATAATATAACTTAGGTATTTCTATGGATCAAGTCAAATGAATAAATCGTCTGATTCAGAGTCAAATAACAAGTAAAGTTTAGGTAGATTTTTCCTTGGGTATTGTCTTAATTAATCTAGTTTTCCCAAAAGCTTTTCCCCAATTTCTCTCTATGCACTCTTAGTTTAGCTAATTAGTTTAGATAAACAAATCCCTTAATTTTTAGGCTAGATAATAAAAAGAAAGTAATTACTAGTACTCTTGGTTCCTTTGGGTTCGACAATCCGGTCTTGCTAAAGCTATACTACTGTTCGATAGGTACACTTGTCTTTATCGTGATAATAGTTAGTGTTAAGAATGATTAATTATAAATTTTTAAAACCTGTCGCGAATATCACGTATCAATTATTGAACCGATTTCTAACCCTAAACATTTCTAAATCAATTTTGAATTTAGTTTAAACCCTAAAACCCCCCAAATCACGATCAAAATTTCCCAAATCGATTTTCCTTTCCCCCCCAAATCCCTTTAAACCTAATCTATTTCTAACCCTTAAACATTAACTCATAACCCTTCATTTTTTCCCTAAGCCCTCCCCAAACCAAGCACCCATCAGCCTCGCCAACGTGGCAAGTTGACTTGCCACATCAGTTGGTTAACTTGCCATGTCAGCAATCCCATTAACACCCTAACGGTAACCTTTAATCAGTGACTATTTTGTCACTTTTTTATAACGTTGGTGACTGTTTCGTAAGTTTTTGAAAGTTGAGTGACTGAAATGAAATCTAAGTGACTGTTTTGTCAGCTACCCTAAAATTGGGTGACTGTTGGTGTAATTTACCCTTTGAATAATTCTATACCATGACTGTTTGTATCCATCCTGCTTATCACTTGGAACTTTTCTTTTTGTTTAGATAGGGAATACATAACGCAATTGCATTTTGTGGTGGTAAAAGTTTTTGAGCTTTATAGCTCTCAATAATGGTGACATTATAGTTTTATCTTTAATGGTGTGACTTTGTACAAGTTTTCACCTCATCCTTTAGATTAATAGGAAAGATTGTGGTTCATTGATGATGCCACGTTGGAAAACAATATTTTTACCAATTCAACTGATTAAATTATTAATTTAAAATGGTCCTTAAACTTCAAAATATTCTAATTATATATTCAAGCTATCGAGGTTATATCAATCAAGTTATCTATTACTAAAATCATTAATTTAACTATTAAATAACATATCAGATCTTATGTGATATAATTGAAGATGAAATATTTGAATAAAATTAGATATCGTAAAAATGAATGCCATGTTTGTTTCGAAGTTTTCGAAACTGCAACATATATGGTAATAAACAAGGTCATGCAGGTGCAATGGAGACTTTATCAACCTCAACTATGTATTCAAGGGTTGCAAAGGGTGGAATCTGGACACCCGTTCCCAAATCTGCACCATTTTCTCCGAACCCCAAATTGGGAGGAACTATGACTCTCCTTTTGCCTCCTGCTTTCATTGATCTCACTATATATTCTATCCCTTCACACATTCCTTTGGTGTAAGGCCTTGATCCCATTACCAGAGCAAGTGGCTTCTTGTCTCCATCAAATGTATCAATAAATACTTCACCTCTGCCTTCAATTTTCCCTTTTAGATCAAGCACTACCAAGTCTCCATTCCTTGGAGAAGCCCCTCCACCAATTCTCAATTCATAGTACCTGTTTTTAATACATATATTTTTAGCCTGATAAAATGCTCCCAATGGCCATATACTATTGTCATAGACGATGAAAAGAATATATACCTTATACCATTGGGCAGCACCACCTCTTCTTGCTTCTCAACATCTCTAACCAAAACAATGAGTGCGCTTAGTGAAGAAACTACAATTTAGTTTCATTTTCTACAATTAATAAGATATTATTCCCAAATATGTAGAATTCATTCTCCTTTAAATTTGTGTATATATATATATATTTTGATCCAAAATCTTACCATTACCAACTCAATGATTTGAAAGGCCAGAAATAGAAAGTCAAAACTGTAGAGGAGAGTTTAGAGTGACACACCTTGTATTTGCTTCTTGTTCAGAAACTTCAATGCGAGTCTTAATTTGTTCAGAGATGACTCCAACAGCAAGGAAGGCAGCCCATGCAAGGCCAGCACCAAGGCCGAAGCGCCTGGTCAAGGAGGAAGCTATCCAATCAGTGGTTTCAACAGTGGTGGTAGGTTTGGGGGGCTTTGGTTCTCGCACAGTTACCGGTGGTTGCTGCTCAGATGAAGTTGTGGTTAATTTAGGAGATGGTGGTGGATTGGGTGGTTGTGAGTTAGGAGGAGGTGTTTGCGAGGAAGAAGAGAAGCGAGGAGTTCTTGTTAGTGGGTAAGATAGAAATGGTGGAGAGCTAAAGGAAGTTGCCATTTACAAAACTTTGTTTCTGAAACTAAGCTACCTGCGAACAGAAATACATATCGTCCTTTCTTTTCTGAGTAGCGCTGGTCCCAACTTATCTTTACAAGGGATAAGATTTAAATTTTGTGATTTTAGGTGAGATTTTTTTTATTAACTAAAATTTATATTCTCTCTGTTGAAATTCCAAAAATCTAATTTGATGATGTATTGAAAATATCAAACACATAAGGCTTTATTGTTAAAATAAAATCGCAATCGGTTATTTTTGGTTAGGTTAAATATTCTTTCAAAATTAAAAATTCTTTTCAAAATGAAATTTTGGTTGGAGAGTGAGTTGCGTGCGTGGAGAGTTTTGACACTTTCAAGGTGATACGTGTTTGTTTAATTTTAATTTTAATTTTCAAAACGTCAAACAAAATTGATTTACTCATTTTAAGAAGGGTATTTATTTTTAATAAACATCGATGTAATCCTACCCGTTACCATAAAAGATTCACGACCATATTAAATTCAAATATTGCCTCATTTTTATTTATGAAAATTTTTATGTCATAAAATTTCAACCGACTTACTACCACAAGTTAGTTTCTTTGAATCGGTTCTTTTTTTTTTAAATAATTTAATTTTCTTTAAACTAAATTAAAATTAAAAATTAAATGCAACATAATTTAAACTTAAGTAAATTAAAATAGTTAAAAATTATACAAAAATTGCACCTAGCTATCCGCGTGAACCTTTCAGCATATGCCATCGAACCTGTTTCACCCCAAATGGTTTAAGGATTAAGATTGTAATTTTTCCTTTTCTCTCGTGAAACCTTGTGAGCTCATCACTTTTTATTCCTTTTTTTTTTTCATTTCTTCTAACCTTAACCTTCTTCGGCCAACCGTCATCACCAAATGGCTCCTTTTTGCTTCTTCTTTTCAAATTTCACTTCAAGTTTCCCAATAAGCTTTCAAAATCTCGAGATTAAGACCTCAAAGCATTGAACAAGGCTTTAACGAATCTCCATCGTCCACTGTCAAATCATCACCATATTCCACCCGCAACTTTTCTTTAACCAACCATGGCTCAACTGTTCAAATCATTGAACTGGGGCCCCGAGTTCTCCAACTTGTGAAACCCGAAACGGATATAGGTTTCTTCTCTTTTTCTTTTTGTTTGTTTTTCTAGTTTTTGGCTATTAACTTGCTAGGGTTTTTTTTTAGGTTTTGTTTGGGGCTTATGAGTTGTGGCATATGATGTTGTGAAGCTTGAAATGAGGATTTCTGTTTGAAGGGTGAAGGTTAATGATGGGTGACGATGGTCGAGGGCCCATGAGTGGTGGTTTTGTAGAAGCTGTTAAATAAAGTTGTTACAATAGCTACTAGCATTTAGGGATTAGTTATTGGTAATTAATATTAATATTTGTATTAAAAATACTAGTTAGTTACTACCTATATAGTATAAAAGTAAGAATGCTGTAGCAGCAAAAGATATATCAATCAATAGATGAATGATTCAAATTATTATTCCCTTTCTCTTAACATGGTATCAATTGCTATGATTTGGGGCTTTACACTTGTTTTTCATTTTTTGCTTCCCCTCATTTTTTCTTTCCAATTTTCTTCAATGGCCATCCTTCAACTATCTCTTATCAATGATTTTCATCATCCTTTCTATCTCCATCCCTCTGATAGCCCTGTAGCTTTACTTGTCTCTCATCAACTTCTTGGCTTAAAAAATTACAATGTCTAGAGTCGGTCCATGTGCATTGCTCTCCTCGCTAAAAATAAACTTGGCTTTGTTGATGGAACTTGCTTGAAAGTTGATCTTCCGACAGCTCTTCACCCACAATGGGAACGTTGTAATGCGATTGTCCTCTCTTGGATTTTAAACACCTTCTACAAAGAACTTTCTCTGGTATTATTTTTGCTTCGAGTGCTCCCCTTATTTGGCAAGATCTTCAAGAACGATATAACAAGATTGATGGTTGCATAACTTTTGTATCTACATCAAACCATTACTTCTCACACTCAAGGTATTTCTTCCATCTCAACTTATTTCACAAAGCTCCAACCTCGTTGAGATGAATATGATGTTTTAGTCCCTTTCACACCATGTAACCGTGATAATGTTTAACTAACTTCTGGACATCTTCCTCAACAGTGCTTATTCAACCTTATTCTACTATGTCTAGTCAACTCTTGCTTATTCAACCCCTACCTTGGGTCAATCAAGCCTACTCCATGCTTGTACAGGAAGAATCTCAGCGTCAGCTCTCCTCCACCTTGCCTTTTACCTCTAATCCTATTGCTCTTTATTCCTTAGCTACTCTTACTGGCCCTTCCAAGTGTAGGTTCAATGACAATTGTGATCACTGCCATATCAAGGGCCACAAACGTGAAAAGTATTACATTCTAATTAGTTTCTCCTCTAATTTTAAGTTTATAGGAAGAAACTTGTTGCTAGTCATGTTATCTCCTCAGAAGATCCACTTGAATCTGCCATTGCTTCTTCTGTCAAGGCTTCTTTCACCCTTATTTTAACCTCAGAACAATATCAACAACTTCTTACTCTTTTATAAAAGGACTCTTCTATTATTGTTACACTCACATGGCATGTATGCCTTCCGCCTTTGCATCAACTTCACTTGGTTGGATCCTTGACACAAGGTTCACCAATCACATGACCTTTGATTTTCAATACTTACATTCTTTTGTTTTTCTTGCTTCTAACAGTTCTTGTGTTCAATTGCCTAATGGAAAATCAACTCCTGCCACTTACATTGACACTCATATCCGTTCCTCCCATCATATGTTAACCAATGTTTTATATGTACTAGATTTCAATTATAATTTAATTTCCATTTCTCAATTCACAAAAGATCTCAACTTTTTTGTCTCCCTTTATCCCTCTTTTTTCCTTTTACAAGACCTTTGTAGTGGAAGGATTATGGAGATTGGTAAAGAGCATGTAATACCCTGAAAATTTTTACAATAAGATATTATCATTGATATAGTAAAATAAGAAAATAAAGTGACAAAAAGGGAAAATTTTGAGTTATGTCAATATTGGGAAGTATATTATGATATATTAATTCAAGAAAGGACTAAATTGTAAAAGAGAGAAAAGATTTGTTGCACAAGAGTAAATACTCAAAATTTGAGGGGTTAAAGTGTAAATATAAAAAAGTTGAAAGACCAATAGTGTAAATATTTTAAGGGTGGAATGTCTAGAAACTAAGGAAAATGGATGAATTAGGACCAAATTGAATAGGTCATGAACTATGAGGGACTAAATTGTAATTTTACCAAATTAAATGATGACTCAAGGATGAAATTTTAAAAGATAATAAAGGGCAAAATGGTCAATTGGAAGAGAGAGAAATTTAGAAAGTAACAATGATGGTAGAGCTATTTTGATATTTTATAATTATTTAATTAGATAAATATTATTTTATTAATATTTTAATAAGATATTTTATTATTTTTTTATTGTTATTTTATTAGTATATAAAGAAAGAAAGATAAGGAATTCTCATCCATCTTTCCCATGCAAAACCAACGTGAGAAGAAGAAGAAGAAAAGAAGTTTTCATTTCTTTACAATTTGGTCCTTTTACCAAAAATTCACCATTTTTACCCAAAAATCAAAAGAATTTCCATAGTTACCAAGAGAGAAAAATGTTAAGGAGACTATGGGAAGTTAGAATATCAAGTTGGATTCAAGAAATGGAAGCTGAAGGAGAGAGAAAATCAAGATGAAGATTGAAATCAATAGAACAAGGTAAGAACATTATGATTTCAATATATTTTTAAGTTTGATATTATTGAAAAAACATGGGATTAATGTTAATGTAGAGTTTCCTTACATATGGTCCTATGTTCTTGATATGTTGTGAAGAGAAAATAAGAGAAAGTGATAAGAAATAGTATAGAAAAAGAAAATAAGGGTGTTATAAACATGATAATTAATATCTTGCACTAAAACAATTTTGGAAAGCAGCAGTAGTCTAACTTTGAAAAATCACCAAAAATTTTAGAAATCGAATTATAGTATGAATAAAATATTAAATTAAAACTTATCGAGTGTAGTTTCTTATGGAAGAAATTATGTAAGCAATGGAATTGTAAATCATGAGATATAATAAATGTTTTGAGACAAGGTCAGAATGATTTCGGGTTCCCCTGTTCTCACTTTGGAAAATCATTAAAAAATGGGTAAAAATAATTAGGGGTTTAAATTTATATGTTTATAATATTGAATAAGTATATTCAAGAGAAATAAATGGGAACATCATTCGAATTCTGTAAGAGGAGATAATTAATTTTTAGTGAAGAAGGGTCAGAATTGTCAGACAGCAAAACAGGGGTAACTTTAAAGAATAAAATGTACTTATTGGCTGAACCAAAAATTCTAAAAATTTTATGGTAAGAAGATATATGAGTCTAGTTTTAGGGAAAGTTAGTGGATCTTAATTTTGAGTTCTATAGCTCCAGATATAAATAATTTAGTGACTATGACACAGATGGACAACTTGAATATTCATAAAAGTAAATAATAAAAATTATAGATAATGTTACTTACAAGTGTGTTATATACATTAAGGATGTGGAATGGAGAGGAGGAGGAGGAAAATATATATGAATAGTCAGCTAGCATGGGTAATTTGCATGTTTTAGGCTTAGGGACTAAATTGAATAAAAGTAAAACTTCAGGGGGTAATTTTGTAAAAATGTCAAAAATGACCAAATTGAAGGGAATGAATTTTATTATTATTTAAATTAATAAATTGAATGAAATTATCAATTTAAGATCGAGTGAAAATTGGGAAAATGGTAAATTACCAAAATGCCCCTGATTCGCCAGGTAAGTTTGTGTAACTTGAATTATATTCTTAAATGCTTGAAATGTATGTTATTGATGTGAATATGATTTGAATGTTCATTGTATGAAAATTGATGAAACATTGATATATTTGATAAAAATAAGAAGAAATCCCAGTTGAATGAAAGGAAAATTAGATGGATCTCTGAAAAGGAATTGACGGTAAAAAGAATCTAGCCCGGACGGGTGATCCTATCCTGATATAGCCCTCCCAAAGAATATGTGTAAAATGGATTTAGCCCGGACGGGTAATCCGAATTAGGGTCTGAATTTAGCTTGGATTGGTAATTCAGATCCAAGCTCATTAGAATAATTGTCGTTGCAGGAGATTTTGCCTAGACTGGTAATCTCGACAATACTCTATGAGTTTATATTACAGGGGATTTAGCCTGGACTGGTAATTCCGCAGTAAGGATGAGGTTCACGAGAGTGTGCTCTCTGAAATGAAATGTGTAAGACCATGGTTGAAAGATACCATGGCAACGTGATATGAAATGTGGAAGACCATGGTTGAAAGATACCACGGCAACATGACGGGAAATGAATAAGACCATGGTTGAAGGATACCATGGCTGCGTGACATTAAATGAATAAGACCATGGTTGAAAGATACCATGACAACGTGACATGAAAAGAATAAGACCATGGTTGAAAGATACTATGGCAACATGACAGAAAATGAGTAAGACCATAGTTGAAAGACACTATGGCATCATGTCAAAGATAAATAAGACCGTGGATGGGAGACGCTATGACATCCATTGAACAATTGATATTCAGGTAATATGGATCAGATGACAAATGGTTATATGAAATAGTTGTGTGAAATGTTTACAAAAACTGGTCATATGGAAATATATATACAAAATAGTTGTATGAAATAATTATGAAGATAGATAAACGAAATAAGTATAAGTACATGAAATATAATTTATGTTAAGTTTGATATAAACTATTACCTAATAAATGTACATAAAATATATGGAAATGATGGACCATGAAATATTGATATAATGAAATGAATGATATATACTTATGAAGAAACGGTAAGAGAATGATATGTTTCATGACATGTACATATATGATTATCTTTGATATGTTGATACAAGAAAATTATGTAAGTAAAGACAATTATTAAACTCAAGTGTGACATGTCGAGAAAATAAGTATATCAATGTTGAATTTATATGAAATATGTACTAGTATATTAACAATGTTGTTGTTTGATGCTTATACAAGTGCCAAGCTGTTGATTGAATGGTAATATATTTATTTATACGATGCATTGAATCGGTAAGTATTTAATTGAATTTTTTAGGTGATCTGCAAATTCTAGTAATGCTTCGAAACCCTGTTTTGACGATGGATACGGGTTAAGGGTGTTACAAAGCATGGTGGCCTATACTTCTTTCAACCTCCAACATACCTACAAGTACCATTTCACCTCTTGTCACATCCATTATTATTCTATTGTCTACTATTTCTTCCTTTCTAACTTTACAAAATGATCCTAATGTGTGGCATGCTAGACTTGGCCACACCTATATCCACAATGAAAAAATAGCTCAATTAAAGTTTGTTTTACATGATCTCTATGATTTATCTTCTTGATCTATTTATCCATTGGCCATGTAATGACCCAAAAGTCAATGGTGTCGAAAAATACAGTCCCAAGACCTTATTTTCGTAAATTGAGCCTGTAAATATTTTTACTTAATATTTATAGATTTATTTTATAAGAGAATTGAATTTTGGATAGATGAATACGTCGGATTAGTAATTAATTAAAGTATAAGGACTAAATCATAAAAGTAATAGAACTTCATCATAAAAGTAGTAGAACTTCAGTTACTAGGGATTTCTATTAATTAGAATAGGCTTAAGGACTAAAGTGAAAATTATACCACTTGGAAATTTAGTGGAAGGGTGGCTTAATGAATATGTATAGAAATTATGTTATAAATATATAATTTAAATGATAAAACGTATTAAATATTAATAATAAATAATTTGATAAAAGTGAAGTGGGATAAAAGAGAAAGAAAATTCTTCTCTTTTCATTCTAATATATTCGAACCATTGAAGGAGAAGAGGAAGACAAATGACCTAGGGTTCTAAGTTTTAAATTTATCAATTATGCAATTTAGTCTTTTTTTTTGTAATTTTTATGATTTTGAGGTCATGGGAGCTTAAATTAGTAGCTCATGTATCAATTTATGAAACTGTTAATGTTTTGAGAAATTGTCATTATTGATTTCTTGAAGTTTTAGGCATTAAATTGTTAGATTTTGAACTTAAAGGTGAAAAAAATGACTAAATTGTGAAATTAATTGATTATTTTGTAAATTAGAGACTAAAATGCATAAACTATAAAATTTGTTGTGAAATGAGAAATAGGAGGTTTCTAATTGATTATAGTGAAATCAGATTAAAAATTGGAGTTTTAAATTAAAAGTTATGCTAGTTCTAGTTTTAGAGACTAAATTGAGTAAAATGTGAAGTTTGCATAAATTTGCAATTGTGTGTTAAACTGATTGTATATTGATGGTTTTGTGTGTTTATGTTAATCCGTAGCTAACGTTGATCGGGATTCCTCAAAAAGGAAGGGAAAAGATAAAGTCATTGACGAATAGATCAGAGTTTACGGTATGTATTTCTATAATTTAAAACCTATTTAATTTCCATGTTTTTATGTTATTTTACAATGTGCGTCACTAAAGCAAGTATTCGTGGATAAATTGAATTAATTTAGAGTATGTAAGACTAATGTTGAGATAAAGACCATATTGAATAAAGTAAGAAGTTTTAAGTTAATTGAAATTAGACAATTGATGTGAAATCGAATTGAAGTATATTGTGACATATGATAATTAAATTGTTTATGTATAATTTAAATTAAAAATTATCGTGGTCGGGCAATCCGGGGTGGTAAGTCGTTGTTGCTAAGTAATCTAGGGTGGCAAGTTATTGTTGCTAGACAACCTGAGATGACAGAATTGAGCTGAAAACCATCATTGTCAAGCAACCCGGGGTGGTAAACCATCATTGCTGGGTAATTCGGGGTGGCAAGTCATCATTGTCGAGCAACTTGGGATGACAAAATTGAATTGGAAACCATCATTATAGTGCAATCCGAGATGGTAAACCATCGTTGTTAGACAACCGACTATGTGAGACTAAACTTTTAAACTCGAAATAGACAAGAAATAGTAACGCAAAATTATACTTGAGTAGATTCAAGTAATGAAATATTGTCATACAAAATAATATCATATGCTTAAGTTATTTAGAAGGTAATTAACTTGCAAGCATGATCATATACAATTTACATAAATGAAAAAGTGGTAAGCATAGTATAAATGAGTACATGTTTTAACAAGGAAATAATCATATGTATTATTACATGAAATTCATAGGTGTTTATATAATGGTTTGAAAGGTTGTGAGAAGCAATTATATGCATGTGTGCTAACCTATTTATAAGGCATTAGATATTAATAAACATATCATGTATCACTACTAAACATATAGTCTTATTTTTCATGTGCAAGTACAGGTAGAGTTCTGATAAGTGAAACGATCATTACAACATCCAACTTACGACTCCTGACTCACCAAGTTTGTAATCGTCTTATTTTGCGTTATAAGGGCATGTACCTAGGTTGAGTCATTTAGTACCTAGTTAAGTATATATATGTCTATTTGTAAGTTTAATATGCCAAGTTAGAATGGTATTTTGGTTTGTTGTTTGTGAGTATACCTTAAGCATGAATTAAAAGTGTTCTTAATGTTATTCTTTTAGTGAAATAGGTGGCTTGTAGTTTTATCATGTGAATGGTATAAGTTTGATGCATAGACACATGAGTGTGTAGCTTAAGACTTTGGTATTTTGTTTGAGGTATGGAATTGATATATATGTTGATTAATGCCATTGAGGATGTTGACGTTCAAAGGGGTAGCTAGGGGGCTGGAACGGGCCTCAACCTCCCTAAAATGAAAAATTATTATTTAGGCCCTTTAAAAATTTTTAAAATTTTAAATTAGTATGTAACGACCCAAAATTTACGGGTATCAGAAAAATTGAATTTTCAGGTCATTATTTCCGCAAAATGAATTCGTAAATATTTATTAAAAATATTTATGAAGTTAGTAGTGTGATTAATTAGATTTTTGGTTAAGTGAATTAGCTTGAATTAAGGCTAATTTAGTGGAAGGACTAGATTGAATATAGGGTAAAGATTGAATTGTAGAATAAAGAAAAATCAAAGGACTAAATTAGTAAATAAACTAAAAAGAAACAAGTGTATGGTAAAAATATGGTACATGTGTAATACACATGTTTGCACATTTGTAAATACTTATATGTATTTACTTATTATATAAGTAAATAATAATTATTACTAAATATAATATAATAATATAATGAAGTATAAAATAAAATAAAAAGAAATAAAGAAATAAAGTAAAGAAAATAGAACAGGGAAAGAAACAAAAGTGGGGGAAAGAAAGAAGGAAAGAAAAAGAAAAAGAAAAATAAGGTTTTGAGGTTTGAAGCTTAATTGCTAACGTAGTACCGGAAACATTAACAAAGAAAGGAAAAGAGAGAGTGGACGAAGAGTAACTCGAGAATTACAGTTTGTATTTCTATAAACTGAGTTTTTAAGTTACATGTTGTATGTATTGCTTTATTATGTATGGTAAGTAAATTAAAGGTAAGTACTATTAAATTTGAAACGTATTAACTGTTGTACGAAAATTTGAAAGTGAAAACCCTATTAACAGTGTCAGGCTAGTCGGATATAGTTGGCATGCCATAGGATTGGAAGTGTTCAGGGATATTCCGACTTTGTGTCGATGAGGCATTATAAGTGTCTACTACGTTACTGTTCCGGATTCATTCCGATGAGGTACTCTGTGTACCGCTACTGTTACTGTTACTGTTATTGTTACGGTATGTTCCGGCTTCGACCGATGAAACACTGTACACTATCCCGGGGTGTGGGTTGGATCCGTGTATCCGTTCAGGTTTGAGTTATGTTAATAGGGGTAATTTAATGTACTGAACTATTGAATGATTGTGCCACTGTACTGAAAATCGACTGTTTCTGACTGATATCATTGAACTGAATGTTTCATTGAAAAAGAACTTTAAATATAACTAGTGCCAATAGATTTGAATTAAGTAACTTAAATACATTTTGATGTTAATATTTGTTTAAGTGTTAGTTTATAAAAATACCACTGAGTGTATACTCAGTGGTATGATTTGTTTTCCGTGCGCAGGACTGGGTACAAAAGAAAGCTAGGGACTCAGCATCCAAGCCAATCCCGGACTCAAAGTGGTGAAATATTTTCTTTAGGTAAATGGCATGTACCTGAGTTATTAAGATGTTATTTTATAAATGATAGTGAATGAACATGAAAGATGTTGAAGCATGGTACGAAATATACATATTTTGGAAGTTAAATTTACATGAATTTGATCAGTATGATAAAGTAGTATAATTTCGATATGAATTAGGGTACCAATGAGGGTACATTGGTTCGACGATTTATTGTTTAATTGGACATGTATTAAGTGTGTTTAATCAAGTTTTGGTTGAGTTAAAAGTTGAGGAAATTATTAGCTTGAAGCTTAAGTTATGCAGGGTTGTAAAACTTGAAACAAAAGGCTCATTTTGAGTCCACATGGCCTGGCATATGGGTGTGTGATTAGACCGTGTGACACACGGTAAGCCCATAGGCGTGTGATATGACTGTGTGTCCCTTACATCCTTAAATGTGAAGTCAGGATAGTACACGGGCAAAAGATACGGTCGTGTGTCTTGGTCGTGTGAAGGACACAGGTTTCAAGCATGGTCGTCTGTCAAAATTGTGTAAAAATGGATTAAAAGTGGTGAAAAATCAGTTTACCATACGGCCTAGCCACATGGGCGTGTGCCCAGGCCGTGTGCCCTTTTGATTCTTAAGAAATTGTAAGTCAGAATAGCCCACAAGTTGGCTACACGGGCATGTGCCCCTAACTTTAAGAATTTTTTTTTAAAGTTTTCCAAAGTTACCGATTTAGTTCTAAACCACTTTTAAAGTATGTATTGGGCCCCGTAGGCCCATATTAGGTCTTTGTGATGAAATTTGAAAAGTTTTGATTTGGAATGAAAATTTATGATTCGATTTTGTACAAATGCTAGTGTATAAGTCCGGTAATACCTTGTAACCCTATTCTGGTGAAGGATACGGGTTAGGGGTGTTACATTTAGTGGTATCAGAGCTACTCAGGTTTAGTCGATTCTAGGACTAAATCGAGTTTGGAATTGAGTCTATAGGTACATGCCATTATAAAATTAAATTTTAGTCGGGATTGGATGCTGAATTATATATATTGATTAAATTGTTTTTGTTTTATAGTGTTAAAGATGTCTGACGAAAGAATTGAAGAAACTGATCAAGAAATGTATAGTGAAGATAATGAATCGTATGATACGAATGAATCGGAGTCTGCAACTCCAAGTGTAAACTCGGTAGGTAATCAACCGTCAAATACTGGAAGTGGTGGTACTAGTGAAAGAGATAATACAGAATTACTCAGAGTAATAACTGATGCTCTTCAAAGAGCAGTAGGAACCATACCTGCAACGACTACTACTTCTACTACCCAACGAGCCCCGATTAAAAAATTACGAAAATATGGAGCTACTGAATTTTTGAGTTCGAAGGGAGATGATCCGTCAAAAGTCGAAAATTGGTTGGAAACTACAAAGAGAATTTTGAAGCAACTCGAATGTACCCCACAGGAAAGTCTAACGTGGGTCTTTTCTTTACTGCAAGAAGAAGCGTATGTATTGTGGGAAACAATAATTCAAAGTGTATCAGAAGAACAAATAAGCTGAGAATTCTTTCAAAGAGAATTTCAGAAAAAGTATTTGGGAAAAATGTATATGGAAGATAGAAAATAGGAGTTTTTAACACTAAAGCAAGGTGAAATGTCTGTAGTGGATTATGAACGTGAATTTTTGAAACTAAGCCGATATGCAATTGAATTTGTACCGACTGAAGCTGACAGATGCAAATTATTTTTGAGAGGGTTGCGTGACGAATTTAGACTACAGTTGATGGCACTTCGAATTACTGAATTTGCAGATCTTATGGAAAGAGCTAAGATGATTGAATATGTACTGGGGAAATATAAGAAGTCTGAAGTTACTCGTTCAGCTAAAAAATGTCCTAGAACTGCTAGTGCAAGTTTACAACCAAAACATTCAAAGGAATCTCGAGGTAATTGGAGATTCAGCTCTAGATTGGAAAGAGGTGATAGAAGTCGAAGAAGACAGATAACTGTATCCATTGGCAGTGTTAAAAGTCCAAATTAGAATATGGAAATTCCAGAGTGTGAACACTGCGGAAACAGGTATAGAGATGAGTGTAAAAGATTAATTGGAGATTGTTGCCGATGTGGATCCACTGATCATTTTGTAAAGGACTGTCTGAAGATTAGTAAGGCAGCACCAACGCTATCACAAATATCTGAGTCTGCTTCTAGAGGTCGGAGGTCAGGCAAAAGTGGTCAAATTGCTAGAAGAGGTACTAGAAGAACCAATGAAAATGCTACACAACAATCTAAAGTAAGATCTCCAGCTTGAGCAAATGTTGTGAGAACTCGAGAAGAAGGAGATGCACATGATGTGGTGATGGGTATATTTTTATTACATTCAAAACCCATTTATGTTTTAATAGATCTAGGATCATCACATTCCTATGTTAATACAAAACTGGTTGAGATGGGAAATTTAAAACCTGAATTGTCTAGAGTAACGATAGAGGTGTCTAGTCCATTGGGGCAAACTCTGTTAGTGAATCAGATATGTCGAAGATATCCATTAATGATTTAGGATAAAATCTTTTCTGTTGATTTGTTGATTATGTCATTTGGCGACTTTGATATTATACTGAGAATGGATTGTTTATCAGAACATGGAGTAATTTTGGACTGTTATGAAAAGAGGTTTACTATTTATAATGAAGATGGTGATCGGATTGAAGTAAATGGTATACAAACTAGTGGTTCAACTCAAATCATTTCTACAGTTAAAGCTAGTAAGCTTCTTTATCAAGGATGTGCTGTTTTCTTAGCATACGTTATTAATTCCGATTCAGTTGAGAGTCAGTGCAGTAAAAACTGAACTGTATTTGAATTTCCTAATGTGTTTCTTGAAGAATTACCTGGATTACCTCCTGATCGGGAAGTTGAATTTGTGATTGAAGTATACCCGGGTACAGACCCAGTGTCAATACCTCCATATCATATGTCACCTACTGAATTAAAGGAGTTTAAGATACAATTGCAAGATTTATTGGACCGAAGTTTTATACAACCTAGTACATCACCGTGGGAAGCTACAGTGTTATTCGTTAAAAAGAAAAATAGTTCGATGCGGTTGTGTATTAATTACCAACAGTTGAACAAGGTGACTATTAAAAATAAATCTCGTTACCTCGTATTGACGATTTATGTGATCAACTAAAATGAGCTTCTGTGTTTTCAAAAATTGATTTGAGGTCGGGATATTATCAGCTAAAGGTAAAGGAGAGTAACGTACCGAAGACAACATTCTGTACATGGTATGGACATTATGAATTTTTAGTGATGCCATTTGGGTTAACAAATGCTCCGGCTGCTTTTATGGATCTTATAGACTGGATTTCTTAGCCATACTTGGATCAATTCATAGTGGTTTTTATAGATGATATTTTAGTAAATTCGAAGTCTGAAACTGAACATGAACAACATCTTCGAATTGTTTTGCAAACATTGCGAGAGAAGCAATTGTATGGGAAATTGAGTAAGTGTGAGTTTTGGTTAACAAAGGTTGTATTTCTTGGTCAAGTAGTATCAGAAGACAGCATTAGAGTAGATCCAAAGAAGATTGAAGCCATAATTCAGTGGAAAGTTCCCAGAAATATGTCAGAGGTACGTAGTTTCCTTGGTTTGGCCGGATATTATTGAAGGTTTGTGAATGGATTTTCAAATATAGCTTTACCGAAGACAAAGTTGTTACAAAAGAATGTTCCATTTGTTTGGAGTGAACAATGTCAGAAAAGTTTTGAAACGTTAAAACAAATGTTAACAGAAGCACCGATATTAACTTTACCGGAGTCGGAAAAAGATTTTGTTATGTATAGCGATGCTTCCTTAAATGGTCTCGGGTGTGTATTAATGCAAAGTGGAAAAGTAATTGCTTATGCTTCACGACAATTGAAACCTAACTATCCAACTCATGATCTGGAATTAGCAGCTGTAATTTTTGCTCTAAAGATTTGGAGACATTATCTGTGTGGTGAGAAATGTTATATCTACACTGATCATAAAAGTCTCAAGTATCTTCTGTCACAGAAAGAGTTGAATCTAAGATAGCATCGATGGATAGAACTTCTGAAAGATTATGATTGTGTTATTGATTATCATCTGGGTAAAGCTAATGTGGTAGCGGACGCAATAAGTAGAAAGGCTGCAACTGAATTGATAGCAATGTTTGCACAGTTCAGTATTGTTGATGATGGAAGTCTTTTGGCTGAATTGAGAATAAAGCCGGTAATGTTTGATCAAATCAGAACGGTACAGTTAGAAGATGAAAAGTTAATGAAGAAGAGAGATATGATGCAGGATGGTATGATAGAAAATTTTAGTATTGATGAACATGATTGTTTAAGATGTCAGAATCGGTTTTGCATTCCTACTACTTCAGAATTGAAAGAGTCAATACTCTGAGAAGCACATGACAGTTCTTTTGCATTACATCCTGGAGGAACAAAAATATATCGTGATTTACGGGAACTGTATTGATGGCCAGGTATGAAGAAAGATATAGTGGAATATGTAGCTAAATGTTTGACATGTTAGCAAGTCAAAGCTGAACATTAGGTTCCGACTGGATTACTTCAGCCTATTAATATTCCTGAATGGAAATGAGACTGTATCACAATGGACTTTGTAACCGGGTTACCATTGTCAGCAAGTAAGAAAAATGCTATTTGGGTGATTGTTGATCGACTTACAAAATCAATTCATTTTATAGCAGTCAGAACAGATTGGTCACTTTAAAAGTTGGCAGAAACTTATATCTAGGAAATTGTGAGATTACATGGTATTCCTGTATCAATAATTTTTGACCAGGATCCACGGTTTACATTGAGATTCTGGAAATAATTGCATGAGTCTCTTGATACTCGACTTTATTTTAGTAAAGCTTTTCATCCACAGACTGATGGATAGTCAGAACGAGTCATTCAAATTTTAGAAGACATGCTCCGAGCTTGTATCATTGATTTTGAATTAGGTTGGGAACATTATTTACCATTAGTTAAGTTTGTATATAATAATAGTTTCTAATCAAACATTCAAATGGCACCGTATGAAGCTTTATATGGTTGGAGATATCGATCACCAGTGTGTTGGACGGAATTACATGAAAGGTGTACAGCCCAAATTTTACCCGGGCTAAAAAGCCCAACATCTAAAAACCCAACAGCCCAAAACCCAACAACCTTCGAAGGCCAATCACCTAAACCCTAATGGCCCATTTATGAAATAAAAAAATAAAAAAAATCCAAATATATTCACTCCAACCACCCCACTAAACCACTCCACTAAACCACCCCAACCACCCCACTAAACCACCCCAACCACCCCACTAAACCACTCCACTAAACCATCCCAACCACTCCACTTGCCTACAAAAAAATTAGTTGTAAAATTTGGCTATAAAAGCCATTCAAAACTATGTTAGAAGGGGTTGTTTTTGTTTTTTGGAAATGCTAGTTTTTGGAGATTAATCAAAGATCAAAGCAAAAGAGGTTTCTTTTGTCTATTCTCATCTTAAGTTCTTTGTTTGTTTATTGTTTTCCTTTCAATTTTATTTTGTTTTTTTATACGAAAGTAAAAATAAAAGTAAGAAGCTTACCCATATTTTCATTACCAAAAAAGGTTTTTTTTGAGGTCCGGCCGTCGTGTACGGTGGCCCCGACGGCGGCCCGTGGGGGTCCGTGACCGAAGCAAAGCCGGACCAATGGCCGGATTTAGAAAAGAGGGAGAAAGAGAGTTGAGAGCTTTGTTTTATTTTTATTTTATTTTATTATTTTTACTATTATTTATATTATTATTATTATTTCTCATGTATATATTATTATTTATATTATTATTATATTATATATGCCCTCTCCATATTTATTTATATTATTACTATCATTATTGTTAGTTCTATTATTTTTATTTCGACTACTATTATTATATATATATATATATGTATTATTGTTTGTATTATTATTATTATTGTTATCACCCTATTGTTATTACTTTACTTTTGTATTCTAATATATTATTAATATTACTCATATTTTCATTATTTTTGCTATTACTATTATTATTATATATTAGTGTATATTTTATGTATATATATATATTTATATATAGTATTGTTTTTATTACTTTAATTTAATATTTTTATTATATTTGCTTTTGTATTTCTATATTTATTATTATTATTATATAGTAGTGTGTATTTCTATTATATACATATATATATTTTTATATATAGTATTATTATTTACTTTACTTTAATATTATTCTTATTATAATTATATCCAACCCAATAATAATTCTTTCATAAAAGTAATATTCTGTATTTGGTAATTCGAGACAATCGTGCCCTAACTTACTGGGTTTCGATTTTTCTCATTTAACTTAAATAACGGAATACTCTTTTAAATCGCGACATGAGTTTTGAAAAATGCTTATTCTCGGAGATACGAGGTGTTGTACCCTAACTTACCGGGTATGGCATTTTGTTACCTCGAAATAAGATTTTTGCAAGTAAAGGCAATATTCGGTGTTCGAAAATTCGAGGAAACGTGCCCTAACTTACTGGGTTTCGATTTTCCTCGTTCACCTTAACTAACTGAATAACCTTTTGAAATACAAGAATTTTTATATAAAAGGCAAGCTCGCTCTCGAAAATTCAAGATGTCGTGTCCTAACTTACTGGATGTGACATTTTATATTGTGAGACGACAAGGTCTTTAACATTTAAGCATTTTCTTTACAAAGAGGGATCGTATTTTAAATTCTTTCAAGTTTTCAAATTTTCGACACTAAGACACTAATTAATCAACTAGGTACCAATTTTGGGCGTATCAAGGGTGCTAATCCTTCCTTGTGCGTAACCGACTCCCGAACTCATTTTCTGATTTTCGTAGACCAAAAATTATTGTTTTAGTAAATCTTAACTTTTATTAAAATGATTAATTTAAGGTGATCCGATCACACCTCATCAAAAAAGATTGGTGGCGACTCCTCTATTCGTTTTCATTTCCAAAAATCTAAGTCGATTCCCGTTTTTTCAAAAAAAATGGTTATGACAGCTTGGCGACTCCACTGGGGAGTTTTATAAGAGAGTCAAGCCATAAGTTGATTAACTTTTGTCTTTTTTTGAAAATTGAGAATTTGGTTTTGATATACGATCTCTTCATTGTGTTTCATCCGTTTTCGTACTATTTTCATCATTTTATTCCTATTTTCTTTAATCGTTTCAAGTTTTTATGCATATATCTTCTCGCATTGCATTGTATGACCGTTGTGGTCACACCCTTAAGTGGGAGTGAGAAACTACGCCTTCGTGAGGTTTTCACCTCAGTGCAGGATAGTGGATACTTTCGGAATACATTCGTACCTATGGTTTCGTGAGATTTTCATCTCCGTGTAGCCATAGGGAAATGTATTCCCCTAAATTGAACTCGATTCAAATGAGCCTATAATGGGTGATGATCGAGGAATCTGCTGGTTCAGGTACCCTTACTCTAGAACCAAACCACATATAGAGAGACCTAAGAGCCCACACTAGGTAAAGCCACTCCGAACCCCTAGTGGTCATCCGAATTGCTTTATTTGTTATTTATTTATCCTGCACTAACGTGTTTTATTTTTGTTTTGTTTATAATTGCATTACATTACATCATCCTAGGAAGGAGGTGTTGATTCATATTTGATTGCTAAATAGAACAGTTTGTCATAAGCAAATGGATTTCTTGATAAAGTGGATTATAATACGGTTGTCTAAATATGGTCTAAGTGAACACATGAAAGAAGACTGATAGCCCGTGAAGAAATACAAGACTTTGCTTCATTGCCTGAAGACAGAAACTGACAAAGACTATTCGAGAGCCATCACGTCTTGACCTTCTTGAAGGAGTTGACAAGTATCACAGTAATAAGTGAGCAACGAGTCGCAGCCTAGATCGAGCAAAAAAGAAGTTAATATAGACATCTCTTGGAGAATTCGTCAGACTCGACCATAAGATCCGGATATGAAGAGGAAGATAGGTGTCTTCACTTGGAATATGAGAGAAAAGCTGTATATGTAGTCCGTTTTATGTAAAGGAATTTGCTTTCTAGAAAAGTTGTTCTAATAAAATTAAATTTAGAATCAATACCTTCCTTTTTTTTTTTTTACATTCATGCATTTGCATTACATTACATCAAAGAAAAGAATGTGTTGATTCGAAATTCGATTCCTAAATAGAATAGTTTGTCATAAGGAAACAAATTTCTTGATAAAGTAGATTATAGTGCGGTCGCCTGAATATAGTCCAAGTAAACACGATGAGAGAAAGCTGGTAGTTCACGGAGGAATACATGACTTGATTTAATTGCCAACGAAGATTATCCAAGAGCTGGCACTTTTTGATGAGTATCATGGAGATAAGCGAGCAAGAGATCGAGGCTCAGATTAAGCAGCAAGGAACTAGCAAAGGCATCTTTTGGTGAATTTACAGGATTCGACCATGAAGAAAAGATCAGCGTTTACTTGGACTATGAAGGGCAATACCGCATATGTAATCTATTTTCATGTAAAGAAATATGTTTTCTAGAAAAGTTATTCTAATGGAATTGAATTTAAGATCAACATCTTCCTTTTTTTTGCATTCATTCCATACATTTGCATTACATTGCAGCATTTGCATTAAACTTTCACTAAAGAACCCTGATTAAACAAAATTATTTCAGTTAATCTGGAAACCAACGAGAATCAAGCAACCGAACACAACTACTATACCCGCCGTAAAACCAAAGCAATGGACCAGAGATTAGAAAGGATAGAACAAATGCAAAGGGAGATGCAAGAACAATTACAAGCGCAGATGCAAGAGCAACTGGCTAATATACAACAAGATATGAAGGAAAAAATGGAAGAATCCCAAAATAATCTGATAGGCCAGTTGGCGCAATTACTGGCTAGAGAACGCGAGAAAGGGAAGAGTACTAGGGGGAACAATAATGAAGACCCTATCTATCCTCCAGGCTTTGCTCTGGTAAACACTCAACCACAACCGGAGGTGCATCCACAAACGGTACCCGTCACTATCAGGCCCCAGCAATACCAGGCCAATGCCTCAACACCAATAAATATTCTTATAGGATCGGGCTCTAATCCCGGGGATAATCCAGCTAATCTATTAGTCCCAGACCTTGATGACATGGCAGAAATAGAGAAAGGAAAAGTAGACATGGCAAAACAACTCGATGATCAGTGTAAATGGCTTGAAGAAAAGTTTAAAGTAATGGAGACTGCTGATTACCGTGGCAGGATCGACGCTAAGGACTTAAGCTTGATCCCAGATCTGGTGCTCCCACCAAAATTTAAAACTCCGGAGTTTGAAAAGTATAATGGGACGAGCTACCCTGAAGCTCATATTACGATGTTCTGTCGAAGGATAACAGGGTATGTTAACAATGACCAGCTTTTGATCCACTGTTTCCAAGATAGTCTGATCGGATCTGCGGGCAAGTGGTATAACCAGCTCAGCCGTGCCCAAATTGGTTCATGGAAGGACTTGGCTCAAGCTTTCATGAAACAATACGGTCACGTGACAGACATAACACCCGACAGAATTACTCTACAAAACATGAAAAAGAAGCCGGGTGAGAGCTTCAGGCAGTATACATAACGATGGAGGGAAATAGTGATGCAAGTCCAGCCACCTCTCTTGGAGAAGGAAACGACCATGCTCTTCATTAATACTTTGAAGGCCCCATTCATCACCCATATGATTGGGAATACTACCAAAAGGTTTTCCGATATGGTAATGGCAGGTGAGATGATTGAGAATGCCATAAGAGGTGGCAAGATTGAAGTTGGAGAAAATACCAAGAGGTCAGTTCCAAAGAAAAGGGAGAATGAAGTGAACAGTACGAGCTCATACAATAGAGATCTCTCAAGGTCAATAACTGTCAATCAACCAAAGGTAACAACGATGGGGCAACAAGGTTCGACAAAGCAGGAATCAAGTGTAAGGTAAAATTTTGAAAAGCTCCAATTTACGCCAATCCCAATGTCGTATAAGGAGTTATATCAAAGTTTATTTGATTCACATGTGGTGTCCCCATATTATATAAAGCCGTTGCAACCCCCGTACCCCATACACCCCAAATGGTATGATTCAAACGCTCAATGTGATTATCATGCGGGAGTATCGGGGCATTCAATAGAAAACTGTACTGCCTTCAAGAAGACGGTTGAAAGACTCCTCGAGATGGGGATTGTGAAGTTTGATGATACCCCTGGTACAAAGAGTCCGTTACCAAATCACGATGATAAGAGCAAATGATTAAAGGACTCTGTCAAAGATGGAAAAATAAGAAGAGGATTAGTAGCATTGGATCCTGAGTAGAGAAACTTGTGAGGCATTCGTCCTTACAAACCTGGAAATGTTTTGAACGATTAGTCTGTAGAGGAACCTCTTGTAATTTTGAGAGCTAATCTAGAGTAATATTCAAAACACGCTTGTTGCTTTAAGCCTAGAAGCAATTAAACCCCATTTTGTGAAATAGGCTTGTGTCCTAAGTCTTTATTTCAATAAAATTTATCTTTTTGAGCAAATATTCTTTGATTTCATCTCATACGGTACAAATAATTGTTCTTAAATTCTTTTGTTCTTTGGAATTTATTTCAAATATTCATTTATTCTTCATTCATGATCATACCATACAAATAATCATCCTTAGAATCATTTATTATTTGGAATCTGCCTTCAGCGGGTCCCTAGTTATCAATGATGTGAGTAACGCTGTCATTGACTCCGAGTCTCCTTTTGAGCGAAATATAGGCCTAAAGGGATCTCAACACTCTGAAGATGATAGAGATGTAGACTACTCTCTAATTTGTTAAGGATGGTAGAGTAAGATGAAAACAGATCCTCTCTTACAAAAAGACATGAGCAGTGAGGCCTAGGACAAGAGAAAGAGGCAAACATCGAGTCTCAGATTACCACAAAGGCAAAGCGAGACGTCACTGAGTCATTTCCGAGAATTTAAAGATTTTTTGCACGATCATATCAAGATACGCCTGGCTACTAAGACAGGAGGATGTTGCAGGGTTTTGAATGACATATGCTAATGGTTTTACGATGGCTAGGCTAATCATGAGATTTGGGTTCTGCTGGTTTACCATAGAAAGAGATTGCATCAGTATGCCATAAATGCCAAATTTATGGAGAGAAAATTCATATGCCCCTTCATTCTTTCGACTTTCTCTATGTGGGGCATGGAGATTATTGGGCCAATCTCGTCGAAGGCTTCTAGCAGGCATCAATTACTTCGCCAAGAGGGTGAAAGTCACTTCATATGTCAATCATCAAATCCTAAAAAAAAAAAGAGGATCATGGAAAGATGACTGAGACTTGTAAATATCAGCATAAGAAGTCATCATGTACCCTCTATGCTCATCGAACGTCAGCCAAGACCTTAGCTAGGGCAACACATTGCTCGTTGGTTTATGGGATAGAATCGATTTTGAAGATGAGATTCCTTTCCTCCGAGTCTCGTCAGAGCTGAAGTTAGATAAGGTAAAATGGATTCAATCCTGATAAGATCAATTGAATTTGAAGAAAGAGGGTCCAAAGCTATCTATCAAGGTCTAATACACCGGAAATGATTGATGCGAACTTACTATAAAGAGGTTTATCCTAGAGAATTCCACGAGGGGAACTTGATAGTGAAGAATATCCTTCCTATACAAAAGGACTTCAGAGAAAAGTGGATGCCAAACTGAAAAAGACCTTATGTAGTAAAGAAGGCCTGTTCTGGAGGGCCATTGATATTAATCGAAATGGATGGCAAAGATTTGTCCAAGTCAGTGAATTCAAATCCAGTCAAGGAGTGTATTCTACTAAAAAGGGAGAAACCAAGGTGAAAACTCGCAAAGAGAGCCCTAAAAAAACACACAAAAAAATAAAACAAAAAACAAAAAATTCTAAAAAAAAGCGAAAAAAAAGAGAAGCCAGGGTGAAACCCCGCAAATAGAGCCTTGAGACTAAAAGGGTTTCGAGTTGAAAACCCGAAAAGGACAGCTCAAATTTGGATCAAAGTGGGGCATACATTAGTATTGCTATGCCTGAATTAACAATGAAGAAGTATGCTACATCTTGGGGCATCTACAAAGTACTCCGGACCCCCAAACACATATTGAGCTCAGAAAGGTCTTCAAGAAGTTGGTACAGAGAAGCTCAAGCTGCGATATCTGGGGCATCTAGCTTTCATTTTGCCCATTTTGAATTTGTTATCTAGATATGTCCAAATAAATTTTCTTTTTATTACATTGCTATCTTTGATTAAATCATTCGTTTTGAGTTGATTTCCTTCTTATTGCATTTGCAATCTTTGATTAATTTATCCATTTCGAGTTATACTCCTAATCAATTTCCTTATTGTTCATTGTTTTGATCTTTTTCAAGCATTTTGCATTGAAATAACGATTAATGGACTAATAACACTTTCACAAAAGAAGTTTTACATATTACTCTGAAAGTTTCTAAATAATACAAGAACCTGAAACAGGACTATTGTTTAGAACTCACCAAGGTAAGGGTTGGAAATATTATCTCTTTGGACTCTTTATTGGTTGAACCAAAAGACAAGACATTTCGTCAGTGATACAACCTCGACAAATGACGAGCAATGTCGACCTAAGTGTAAAAGGGGGTCATTCTCGAGAAAAGAAAATGATACTCTGCATTCATATACATCTGGTCATTACATCCAGGGAATAGTGTAACAGATCGAACTGATTGAAGAAGATACAAATCCTATGCCTTTGAGTTGCAGCGAAATGGATGGAAGAAACCAAATGTTATTCCTCTGAAATTGCAGTAGGAGGCACAAACTTTATGTCCCAAAAGGTACAGTGAAAGGGACTCTGAAATTACAGCGGGGCAAGCTTACTGAGCAAAATGTGATTGTTTCTTTTACTTTTCTGTCAAGAATACCAGCCGAACAAGATGCCAGCGTAATATGTCAACGATAATGTCTTAATGAACAACGAACGATGATACCTTAAGCCTTTTTAAAAAAGGCTCATGACATTTCTACAATAACACATCTAGTTAGGAGCATTTGATTCAGTTCATAACGTCCTAATTATTTGACATAAAGTATCACATTTAGTTAGGAGCATTTGATTCATTTCAATCATAGCATCCTAATTATTTGGCATAAGCATGGATACATGAAACTGATTTTACAGATCATGTTCCTCAGAGGACAGTGTAGTAGAATCGGTGACTTCACAAGTCTTAACCCCCTAAGTAGTGGGGCAACAAGCTGAAGATATCCAAGATGATTTGGCATCTCTGTATCAGGCGGAGAGCAGATCGAAGACATAGATGATTTGGCTTTCACGTGTTTACGTTGAAGCAAATCTAAGATGATTTGGCATTTCTGTATTGTCAGAGAACAAATCAAAGTCTAGCATCTCCACTTCGACGGAAGGCAGACACATAGCAGATCCAACCTTCAGATGTTTATACTGAAGTAGATCCAAGATGGTTTGGCATCATTGTGCTTACAAGGAGCAAATCGAAGACATAGCTGATTTGGCTTTCACGTGCTTACGTTAAAGCAAATCTAAGATGATTTGGCATCTCTGTATTGTTAGAGAACAAATTGAAGTCTGGCATCTCCACTTTGATGGAGGGTAGACACATAGCAGATCCAACCTTCAAATGTTTATACTGAAGCAGATCCAAGATGGTTTGCCATCCTTGTGCTTACAAGGAGCAAATCGAAGACATAGCTGATTTCGCTTTTACGTGTTTACGTTGAAGCAAATCCAAGATAATTTGGCGTCTCTATAGCGGCGGAGAGCAGATCGAAGATTGCAGATTTGGCATCCCTGTGTTTATAGGGAACAGATCAAAGATAGTAGATCTGACATTCCTGTGCTTACAGTGAAGCAGATCGAAGATTTCAGTATGGTATCCTTGTGCTTATAGGGAACAAGTTGAAAACAGCAGATTTGGCATCCCTGTGCTTATAGGGAATAGATCGAAGATAATAGATCTGACATTCCTGTGCTTACAGTGAAGCAGATCGAAGATTTCAGCATGGCATCCCTGTGCTTATAGGGAACAAGTTGAAAACAGCAGATTTGGCATCCCTGTGCTTATAGGGAACAAGTTGAAAACAGCAGATTTGACATCCCCATGCTTATAGGGAACAGATCGAAGATAGCAGATCTGACATTCCTGTACTTACAGTGAAGCAGATCGAAGATTTCAGCATGGCATCCTTGTGCTTATAGGGAACAAGTTAAAAATAGGAGATTTGGCATCCACATGCTTATAGGAACGGATCGAAGATAGCGATCGACATTCCTGTGCTTACAATTGAAGCGGATCGAAGATTTCAGATGGCATCCCTATGCTTATAGGGAACAAGTTGAAAACAGCAGATTTGGCATCCACTGCTTATAGGAACAAATCGAAGAAAGCAGATCGACATTCACATTGCTACGGTGAAGCGGATCAAAGATTTCAACATGGCATCCCTGTGCTTATAGGGAACAAGTTGAAGATAGCGATTTGGCATCCACTGCTTATAGGAATAGATCGAAGATAGCGGATCGACATTCCTGTGCTTACAGTGAAGCAGATCGAAGATTTCAGCATGGCATCCCTATGCTTATAGGGAACAAGTTGAAAACAGCAGATTTGGCACCCCTGTGCTTATAGGGAACAGATCGAAGATAGCAGATCTGACATTCCTGTGCTTACAGTGAAGCATATTGAAGATTTCAGCATGGTATCCTTGTGCTTATAGGGAACAAGTTGAAGATCGCAGATTTGGCATCCCTGTGTTTATAGGGAACAGATTGAAGATAGCATATCTGACATTTTTGTGCTTACAGTGAAGCAGATCGAAGATTTCAGCATGGCATCCCTGTGCTTATAGGGAACAAGTTGAAAATAGCAGATTTGGCATCCCTGTGCTTATAGGGAACAGATCGAAGATAGCAGATCTGACATTCTTGTGCTTACAGTGAAGCAGATCGAAGATTTCAGCATGGCATCCCTATGCTTATAGGGAATAAGTTGAAAACAGTAGATTTGGCATCCCTGTGCTTATAGGAAACAGATCGAAGATAGCAGATCTGACATTCCTATGATTACAGTGAAGCAGATCGAAGATTTCAGCATGGCATCCCTGTGCTTATAGGGAACAAGTTGAAAATAGCAGATTTGGTATCCCTGTGCTTATAAGGAACAGATCGAAGATAACAGATCTGACATTCCTGTGCTTACAGTGAAACAGATCGAAGATAGCAGATCTGATATTCCTGTGCTTACAGTGAAGCAGATCGAAGATTTCAGCATGGCATCCTTGTGTTTATAGGGAACAAGTTGAAAATAGTAGATTTGGCATCCCTGTGCTTATAGGGAACAGATCGAAGATAACGGATTTGGCGTCTCTGTATTAACAGAGAGCATATCAAAGATGACATATTTGGCGTCTCTGTATTAGACAGAGAGCAGATCAAAGATAGCAAATATCGCCTTCCTGAGTTGTAGTGAAGCAGATTGAAGCCGTCAAGAGGCCATTTAAAGAAGATCAAGGATTAATAACTCAAGACTCGGCGAGCCCGGGCAAAATTGGTCCTTTTATAGTCTTTGCTCTGTTCTCGTTACACGACAACAAGCAAAGAGGGGCAGCTGTACAGCCCAAATTTTGTCCGGGCTAAAAAGCCCAACATCTAAAAACCCAACAGCCCAAAACTCAACAACCTCTGAAGCCCAATCACCTAAACCCTAATGGCCCATTTATGAAATAAAAAAAATAAAAAAATCCAAATATCTTCACTCCAACCACCCCACTAAACCACTCTACTAAACCACTCCAACCACCCTACTAAACCACCCCAACCACCCCACTAAACTACTCCACTAAATCATCCTAACCACTCCACTTGCCTACAAAAAAATTAGTTGTAAAATTTGGCTATAAAAGTCATTCAAGACTATGTTAGAAGGGGTTGTTTTTGTTTTTTGGGAAAGGCTAGTTTTTAGAGATTAATCAAAGATCAAAGCAAAAGAGGTTTCTTTTGTCTATTCTCATCTTAAGTTCTTTGTTTGTTTATTGTTTTCCTTTCAATTTTATTTTGTTTTTTTATACTAAAGTAAAATAAAAGTAAGAAGCTTACCCATATTTTCATTACCGAAAAGGTTTTTTTGAGGTCCATTGCTGTGTACGGTGGCACCGACGGCGACCGTGGGGTCCGTGATCAAGCAAAACCGGACCAATGGCGGATTTAGAAAAGAAGGAGAAAGAGAGTTGAGAACTTTGTTTTATTTTTTATTTTATTATTTTTACTATTATTTATATTATTATTATTTCTCATGTATATATTATTATTTATATTATTATTATATTATATATGCCCTCTCCATATTTATTTATATTATTACTATCATTATTGTTACTTCTATTATTTTTATTTCGACTACTATTATTATATATATATATGTATTATTTTTGTATTATTATTATTATTATTATCACCCTATTGTTATTACTTTACTTTTGTATTCTAATATATTATTAATATTACTCATATTTTCATTATTTTTGCTATTACTATTATTATTATATATTAGTGTATATTTTTATGTATATATATATGTATACTAATTTTTAGGGCACGTTTCCTCGAATTCCCGAACACCGAATATTGCCTTTACTTGCAAAAATCTTATTTCGAGGTAACAAAATACCATACCCGGTAAGTTAGGGCACAACACCTCGTATCTCCGAGAATAAGCATTTTTCAAAACTCATGTCACGATTTAAAAGAGTATTCCGTTATTTAGGTTAAAGGAAAAAAATCGAAACCCAGTAGGTTAGGGCACGATTGTCTCGAATTACCAAATACGGAATATTACTTTATGAAAGAATTATTATTGGGTTGGATATAATGATAATAAGAATAATATTAAAGTAAAGTAAATAATAATACTATATATAAAATATATATATGTATATAATAGAAATACACACTACTATATAATAATAATAAATATAGAAATACAAAAAGCAAATATAATAAAAATATTAAATTAAAGTAATAAAAACAATATTTTACCTTTTATTGAAGAAGAAAAGATTCAAACGCGTTAAGGTTTTTATTTCTTTTTCCTTTTATTTTCACTTTTTTTGTACATATAAATATTTTTCTTTTTTCTTTTCTTTCAAAAATAGTATACATATATTTAGATATAAAATAAAAAAAAAAAAAAAATAATACCTTTTTAAATTAAGCCATCGCATACGGTGGCAATGACGAAAACAAGATTTATGAGACGGCGCCGGTCCGGCGCTGGTAATTGAATTTGGACCATGGCCGGAATGGGGAAAGAGGGAGAGAGTTGAGAGCTTTGTTATATATCTAACTCTCCATATTTATTTATATTTTTACTATCATTATTGTTACTTCTATTATTTTTATTTCGACTACTATTATTATATATATATATATATTATTGTTTGTATTATTATTATTATCACCCTATTGTTATTACTTTACTTTTGTATTCTAATATATTATTAATATTACTCATATTTTCATTATTTTTGCTATTACTATTATTATTATATATTAGTGTATATTTTATGTATATATATATATATATTTATATATAGTATTGTTTTTATTACTTTAATTTAATACTTTTATTATATTTGCTTTTTGTATTTCTATATTTATTATTATTATATAGTAGTTTGTATTTCTATTATATACATATATATATATATATATATTTATATATAGTATTATTATTTACTTTACTTTAATATTATTATTATCATTATATCCAACCCAAAAATAATTCTTTCATAAAAGTAATATTCCGTATTTGGTAATTCGAGACAATCGTGCCCTAACTTACTGGGTTTCGATTTTTCTCCTTTAACCTAAATAACGGAATACTCTTTTAAATCGCGACATGAGTTTTGAAAAATGCTTATTCGCGGAGATACGAGGTGTTTTGCCCTAACTTACCGGGTATGGCATTTTGTTACCTCGAAATAAGATTTTTGCAAGTAAAGGCAATATTCGGTGTTCGGAAATTTGAGGAAACGTACCCTAACTTACTGGGTTTCGATTTTCCTCGTTCACCTTAACTAACTGAATAACCTTTTGAAATACACGAATTTTTATATAAAAGGCAAGCTTGCTCTCGAAAATTCAAGATGTCGTGTCCTAACTTACTGGATGTGACATTTTATATTGTGAGACGATAAAGTCTTTAACATTTGAGCATTTTCTTTACAAAGAGGGATCGTATTTTAAATTCTTTCAAGTTTTCAAATTTTCGACACTAAGACACTAATTAATCAACTAGGTACCAATTTTGGGCGTGTCGAGGTGCTAATCCTTCCTTGTGCGTGAATCGACTCCCAAACTCATTTTCGATTTTCGTAGACCAAAATTATCGTTTTAGTAAATCTTAACTTTTATTAAAATGATTAATTTAAGGTGATCCGATCACACCTCATCAAAAAAGATTGGTGGCGACTCCTCTATTCGTTTTCATTTCCAAAAATCTAAGTCGATTCCCGTTTTTTCAAAAAAAAATGATTACGAAAAAAGGAAAATGGTTGGTCCAGAGTTAATTCAAGAAACAGAAAGTATAGTTAAAAAGACTCGAGGAAGATTAAAGGCAGCTTTTGACAGGCAGAAATCATATGCAGATCTGAAACGACGAGACATAGAGTACTCAGTTGGAGACAAAGTATTTCTTAAAGTCTCTCATAAGAAGAAAATCTTGAGATTTGGTCGGAAGGGTAAATTGAGTCCACGATACATTGGACCCTATGAGATTATAGAAAGAATTGGACCGGTAGGATACCGTTTAGCTCTGCCTCCTGAATTACAGAAGATTCATGATGTTTTCCATGTTTCTATGTTAAGAAGATATAGATTTGATCCTTCTCATGTGATTTAACCTGAAGATATAGAGATTCGACCTTATTTATATTATGAAGAAGAACCGATTAAAATACTGGCATGTGAGATAAAGAAATTACGTAATAAACAAATTCCCTTATTAAAAGTGTTGTGGAGAAGTCATAATATTAAAAAAGCAACGTGGGAACCAGAGAATGCAATGAGATCATAGTACCCCCATCTTTTTTCAGGTAAATTTCGAGGACGAAATTTATTAAGGGAGAGAAATGTAACGACCCAAAATTTACGGGTATCGAAAAAATTGAATTTTCGGGTCATTATTTCCGTAAAATGAATTCGTAAATATTTATTAGAAATATTTATGAAGTTAGTAGTGATTTTAATTAGATTTTTAGTTAAGCGAATTAGCTTGAATTAAGGCTAATTTAGTGGAAGGACTAGATTGAATATAGGGTAAAGATTGAATTGTAGAATAAAGAAAAGTCAAAGGACTAAATTAGTAAATAAACCAAAAAGAAACAAGTGTATGGTAAAAATATGGTACATGTGTAATACACATGTTTGCACATTTGTAAATACTTATATGTATTTACTTATTATATAAGTAAATAATAACTATTACTAAATATAATATAATAATATAATAAAGTATAAAATAAAATAAAAACAAATAAAGAAATAAAGTAAAGAAAATAGAACAGGGAAAGAAAAAAAAGTGGGGGAAAGAAAGAATGAAAGAAAAAGAAAAGGAAAAATAGGGTTTTAAGGTTTGAAGCTTAATTGCTAACGTAGTACCGGAAACGTCAACAAAAAAAGGAAAAGAGAGAGTGGATGAAAAGTAACTCGAGAATTACAGTTTGTATTTTTATAAACTGAGTTTTTAAGTTAAATGTTGTATGTATTTCTTTATTATGTATGGTAAGTAAATTAAAGGTAAGTATTGTTAAATTTGAAATGTATTAACTGTTATACGAAAATTTGAAAGTGAAAAGCCTATTAACAGTGTCAGGCTAGTCGGATATAGTTGGCATGCCATAGGATTAGAAGTGTTCAGGGATATTCCAACTTTGTGTCGATGAGGCACTATAAGTGTCTACTACTATTTCTGTTCCGGATTCGTTCTGATGATGTACTCTGTGTACCGCCATCATTATCAATATCTTTATTATTACTACGGTATATTAAACCCGGCAGATGAAACACTGTATACTATTCCAGTGTGTGGGTTGGATCCGTGTATCCGTCCAGGTCTGAGTTATCTAAATAGAGGTAATTTAATGTACTGAACTATTGAATGATTGTGCCACTATACTGAAAATCAACTTTTCAGACTGATATCATTGAACTGAACGTTTCATTGAAAAAGAACTTTAAATATAACTAGTGCCAATAGATTTGAATTAGTAACTTAAATGCATTTTGATACTAATATTTGTTTAAGTGTTAGTTTATAGAAATACCACTGAGTGCATACTTAGCGTACAATTTGTTTTCCGTGCGTAGGACTAGGTACGAAAGAAAACTAGTGATAAACCGTAATTTATACATATTTTTATCCCATTCTTAGTACATTTATGGATGGTTTCTCCTTAGATTTGGTGAATTCGATGCTCTTAATCCTTTAATTTCATGTTTTATACTTAAGTGAGTATAGGAGAGTAAAAAGAGTAAGAAACGGGCCGAAAACAGAGAAAACGGACCCACATGGGAAATCAACATGGCCTGGACTTCCTCATACGGGGGTGTCACACGACCGTGTCTCTTTGGCAGGATCGAAGCACGACTTACACGGGTAGACTACACGTCTGTGCCTATTCAACAGCCTTGACCACGGGTTGGAGTAATCGTACACGGGCGTGTCCCTGCCGAGCCTAAGTATAACCCTATTCGGAAAAAGGACAATTTTGAGGGCTCTTAGGCATTCAAAAGCCTATTTAAACACCTGAGGAGGCACTTAGAAGAGGGGATGCAGAGTAAGAGGCAAGGAATTACTCAAGGGAAGCTGATTGGTCCATCTCAGAAGCTGGATTCATGATCAAGACTGAAGATCTCCCTTCAATTTCCATTCAGGGGTTTTGGGTTTTCTTTATGTTTTGTATTCATTATTCTTCTAAGATGTTTTCTTCAATAATTATGAACTAAACCCCCTAAATACCTAAGGGGAATGAAACCTAAGACGGATCTTGTTATTATTATCTGAATTGTATGATAAATATTTGACTTGTTCTTAATTATGTGTTCTTAATTCTTGTTTTAATATTCCAGGATATTGATTCGAGTTAATGCTTGTAACAGTCCGATTTTGACCCTAGTCAGAATAGTGGTTTTGGGACCACAAATCTGAGTTAAAAAATATTTTAATATTATTTTCTGTGTCTTGATATGTGAATTTACATCTGTGAAATTTCTGTGGTTTAATTTGTCTGTTTCTGTGCTTAATTATGAAAAAGGATTAAATCGCGTAAAGTGTAAAAGCTGAGTGCTAGATGCTAAAGCACCAATTTGGCTTGGCTTTTAAAATAAAGGTTCTTGCATGTCAATTGGACCATTGTACTAATGCATGGACAAGTATGGACACTAGTGGATGGAATTTTTATTTGTTAATTAAAGGGCAAAATTGGAAAATGCATATTAATGTATATTATAATAAAATGAAAGCATGAAATTGGTCATATTATCATGCATATAGCTGAAAATCAAAGAAAAAGAAAAAGAAAAAGAAAATGGAGAAAGCCATTTTAGGTTTCGGCACTTTGATTTCTTGATTAAGGTACGGTTTTAACTCAGTTTTTGATAATTTCTACTTTTCTGTGATCGTTACTTCGTGTTCTTCAAAGCCCATGTCTGAATTTCTGTTTCTGTTAAAGATTTCATGAAATACCATTGTTGATATCATGAGTTTTGTGATGTTTTTGAATGAATTATGAAGGCTTGGTAGATGGTTCATAAGTTTTATCTTTGAGTTTTTGATAAAATTGAGCTATTTGGGTTAAATTTTGAAAATGAGGTTTTGAAGGACTAAATTGTGAATTAAACATGTTGTATGGGCTTATATAGAAGCCATGAAAATTCAGCTGGCCCTTGTTACAAAGAAATTTTGCATATTTGAGAATTTATGAAAAATGGACTAAATTGTCAAAGTGTGAAAATGTAAGGGCTAAAATACAAAGTGCCCTAAATATGTGTATATGGATTATATTGAATGAAATGAATGATTGAATGGTTGAATTTGTATTGTATTAGATCAAGAACAAAGAAAATCAGACTTAGATTGGGGGAAGTCCAAAATAGTTGAATAGTCGACTCGTTTTATCCAAAATCCGTCTGAGGTAAGTCAAATTACAATTACATGTTAATTGAAATAAATACTGCACATATAAACTGTAATCTGTATTGGATGGCCTTGAGTGCCTGATGAATATCTTTGGAGTAAAGTATGATAATATGTTAATATCTGAAAAGCTTTGTATGTTTCTAGGAAAAGTTGACATCTATCTGAGACATCGTGTAAGACCGTGTCTGGGACACAGGCCTCAATTGAGGTTTACGTATAAGACCATGTCTGGGACATCGGTATCGTATCTGTTTTCGTGTAAGACCGTGTCTGGGACACAGGCCTCGATTGAGATTTACGTATAAGACCATGTTTGGGACATCGACATCGTATCTGATTTCATGTAAGACCCTGTCTGGGACTGAGGCATCGACATTGAATTACATTTAAGACCACATCCGGGACGTCGGAATTGTACTTGTTTATGAGCATCTATATCGTTTCTGACCTGTCTGATGATAGCGTACGAAATCTGAGTTTGAGTATATGAAATGTATAACCTATGCAGCTACGTTTGTATCGTACTAAATTTATGAACATGAAAAACTCTGTCTCTGTGAAATATGTATGGAAATGAAGCATGACATATATGCAAACAAAGAAGCATGGTTAAGTTTATGAATTATTCTATGAAATGGTTATGAATCTATATAGTTGAATTGTATTTATATGCTTTAGTAGTTAGACCAATTGTATTTGGCTTACTATGCTCTATGTAGCTTACTCTGTGTGTTTACTGTCTGTTTTACAGTTATCGTAACTATTGAAGGCTCAGGGATAGTCGAGGATCGTCACCACACTATCGATCTTATTTTGGTACTTTTGAAAGTGTAAATATTTTAAAGTATGGCATATATAGGCTAGAAGGTCTATGTATATAAGTTTTGATGTGTATATATTATGCCATGGGAGTTGGCTAGGAAATGAAATGTTGTATATAGTTTTGGTATTTGGTTGATAGTGCCGAATGATGTATGGTTGTAGTGTTTTATGAGCTAATATGTTTTTGTCATAATGAAGCATGTTTTAAGCATGAAATTGGCTGAATAATTTTTATGAATGTTGTTTAATTTGCTTGTAGGAATGACCAATAAAGGGGTGGCAAATTGGCTTAAACCAAGCCTGCATTATGTCACATGGCTATAGCACACGGGCGTGTTTGTTGGCCATGGGCTTAAGTCAGTAGCTAGCTAAGAATCACACAGCCATGGTACACGAGCGTGTCTGTTGGCCGTGAGAATAAGTTAGTATATAAGCTCTATTTTGGCACAGCTGGTTCACATGGGCGTGTCTGCTGCTCGTGTGGGGCACACGGCCTGGTCACACGGGCGTGTGACATCTATAGAATTGATTTTTTTAAAAAGTTCTGAACTTTATGAATGTGTTTGGTTTAGTCCCGACTGTCTCTTAAAAGTACATTTTAGGTCTCGTAGACCATCTTAAGAGATGATTGCTTATGAAATGATGTTATATGATATCTGTGATTCTAAATTGGTTTGAAATGTTCTGTTTGTCTGGTAATGTCTCGTAACCCTAATTTGATGTCGGTTACGGGTTAAGGGTGTTACAATGCTCTTATTTAGAGGAGGAATAGACCCTATCTAAGAGTAAATTTGTCATAATTAAGCGGAGTTGATTGCACGCCTAGAGATAGGGTGATAAGATTTTTCCGGATTAGGGTGAAACCTAATAAGGGAATCCATAGATCGAGTTAATGCAACACTAGGTGTTAATTAGAAAGAGATTTCAATTAATCAACCTAGGGTTAGACATTAGTAGTCTCGAGAGAGATAATAGTATAACTTAGGATTTCTACGGATCAAGTCAAATAAATAAATCGTCTGATTCAGAGTCAAATAACAAGTGAAGTCTAGGCGGATTTTTCGTTGGGTATTGTCTTAGTCAATCGAATTTTCCCAAAAGCTTTTCCCCAATTTCTCTCTGTGCACTCTTAGTTTAGTTAATTAATTTAGATAAACAAATCTCTTAATTTTTAGGTTAGATAATAAAAAGAAAGTAATTACTAGTACTCTTGGTTCCTTTGGGTTCGACAATCCGGTTTTGCTAAAGCTATACTACTGTTTGATAGGTACACTTGCCTTCATCGTGATAATAGTTAGTTTCAAGAACGATTAATTATAAATATTTAAAACCTATCGTAAATATCACGTAACAGCTAGGGACTCAGCATCCAAGCCAATCTCGGACTCAAAGTGGTGAAATACTTTCTTTAGGTAAAATGGCATGTACCTAAGTTGTTAAGATGTTATTTTGTAAATGATAGTGAATGAACATGAAAGATGTTGAAGCATGGTACGAAATATACATATTTTGGAAGTTAAATTTACATGAATTTGATCAGTATGATAAAGTAGTGTAATTTCGATATGAATTAGGGTACCAATGTGGGTACGTTGGTTCGATGATTTATTGTTTAATTGGACATGTATTAAGTGTGTTTAATCGAATTTTGATTGAGTTAAAAGTTGAGGAAATTATTAGCTTGAAGCTTAAGTTATGCAGGGTTGTAAAACTTGAAACAAAAGGCTCATTTTAAGTCTACACGGCCTGGCATACGGGCGTGTGATTAGACCGTGCGTGACACACAGTAAGCCTATGGGCGTGTGATATGACCGTGTGTATCCTGCATCCTTAAATGTGAAGTCAGGATACTACACAGGCAAAAGTGTAACACCCCTCATCCTTATCCGACGCCGGGATAGGGTTCAAGGCATTACCGGGGTTTCACATTCACAAACATATTAAATCAGGTCACCGAGTTTCACTCAAATTTAAAACTTTTCAAACATGTACGTCTCATCCCTTAAACAGGCCTAAAACATACCTAGGGGCAGTTCGGGATAAAACCGGGGACATTCGAGAAACTTTGGGTACCTTGGAAAATTTCCTTTACTTTGAAGTGTCACACGCCCGTGTGGGTGGGGTCATGTGATCACACACGCCTGCATGGCTTGGGACACTCCCATGCCCTCAGCCCGTGTGCAACACTGACTTTAACCTTATCATACAATTAGGGGCACATGACCAAGACACACGCCCGTGTGGCCTGCCCGTGTACAACACTGACTTAAACTTTTAGGTGCAGGGGATGCAAAGCCATACCACACACCCATGGGAGTGGCCTGTGTATCACACACGGCCTAGACACACGCCCGTGTGCCCAATCGTGTAGACCCTAATAGGCTATTTTCCAAGCCTTTGGTCACCCTTTTCAACACTTATACTTAATGACTATCAAATGCAAAGCAAAACATGATTATATTCTTATAAATGTTCTTGGTAAAACTTATTGCATACAAACCTCATATAATTGGTTTCACACAGGCCAGGCTATTTCCCATCTTGTATTTATGGGTTTCCATGTCACTTTAACACGTTAAAGATTGGCCCGTTCTTGTGACTCATTGCCAATTGGAAACAAACCATCATATATGAGTATAAACATGCATGGAAATTTTATAGGTCATAGCCTACTTCAAAATAAGCTAATTCCTATGGCCATACAAAAAAAGATAGATACATCTTTACATGCCTTTATTTGGAAAATCAATTGACACATATAACAAAATACTCAAGAGTCTTATACATGCCATTGAACAAAATAGAAAGGTCTTTATACCAAAGCTGGTCTAGTTGATAGTGTACTGTCTTCCAATCCTTACAAGTCCTTGAGCTCTATAAAACAGGGGAAATGAGAGGGGTAAGCATTTACACGCTTAGTAAGCTTGAATAACCGGAAAGTACACTTACCAAGTATTTAGCATACATCTATAATAGATAATGAAACCAACAAGTATGAAATGGTTCTCTATCACATGCACTCAATCAATGAGTTAGTCACATAACAAAGCACTATGTAATTTATCCTAGATGAACTCATCATCCATCATTTCATTTATATACATCCTTCTCATGTTAATCCCACTGAGTTTCTAGGAAATCTCGGTGGAATATCCATTAACCATCAATTCATAAGGATAATCATTTCAAGTGTGCACTCCCGTGAACCTCACATTTTATGGCGGGATTACCAGTCCAGGCTAAATCCCCCATTTACAAAACTCATAAGGTGATGTTGGGATTGCTAGTCCAGGCTAAATTCCCTTATAACAACAAACACCTTTATTGAGCTCGGATCTAAATTACCAGCCCAGGCTAAATTTAGACCCTAAATGGATCACCCGTCTGGGCTAAATCCATAATGTAAATGTATTCTTCAGGAGGCTCGATCATCCAAAGGAACACCTGTCTGAGCTTGATCCTTTTTATAATTGAGACCAATGGATTACCCGTCCGGGCTAAATCCTTTCTGCAACACAGCAGGATCTCAATTCGCTTGTAAATCATGGTTTATCCATCGAATTCCCCTTTTAAACCTCAACCGAGACATTTTTCAACATATCATTATCAAAGATCCATTTCATGAAATTTTTATGTCATCAATAAATGCAAACATCATTCATTCACAAATCATATAATTAGGCATATTAGGAGTTTACTTTAAGTTATCCAAACTTACCTGGTATTCATTTCGATGTCGTGTTTCGGTTATTCTAAAACCTTTCGTTTTCATTGATCGACCTCTGGAATATTTTCCTCGGGGTCTATAACAACAGAATTAAGTCATTAATACTCTACATTATACTTTTCAAGTCTAAATTCCACCCCGGTCTAAATGACCGTTGTGCCCCTAACCTTTCACGTTTTTACGATTTAGTCTTTAGGCTCGTATAATGAAACACATGAAATTTCTATCTTACCCAAGCCTAGCCGAACATTTTTTTTCCTCTTATGGCAGCCCACATTTTCCATTTTTTTCACATTTCTACCACACATTTAACAACTTTTGTAAAAGGGTCCCTTTAGGGGTTTTTCATGAAAATCACCTAGGAAAAGATGTTTAACACACATCCAACTTTCATATTCCTCCATAAACCATTAAAATACAAGTAATTCATGCATGGGTAAATTTTTAAACATAAACCCTAGCATGAAATATGGGTAGAAATGGAGAGAGCAAGCTACTGAGATCTAAAAAATACAAAGAACATTAAAAACGGGACTTGGGAGTACTTACTATTGAGCTTGAAAAGCTTGAAAACCCTAGCTATGGAGGGCTTGAGAATTTTGGCTGGTACAAGGAGGAAGATGGCTGATTTTTGGTTCATTTTTCCCATTTTATTTTATTAAAATGCTGAATGATTTCTTTAAAATTTCATCCACGCAAGCCCATTTTTGTCCAAAAACTTAGAAATTGCGCAAATTTCTCTCCAAGGCCTTCTAATTTATAATCTAAATAAATTTCATACAAATTGCTTCTAGAATCTAAGTTTTGCAATTTATTCAATTTAGTCTCTAATTTCCAATTGGACACCTTACTCAAAGAATTTCTTTATGAAATTTTAACACATGCATATTCTCATACTTTAAACCTCATAATAATCACAAAATAAATATTTGATGTCGGATTTTTGGTCCCAAAACTACTATTCCGACTAGGCCTTATTTTGGGATGTTACAAAATGACACGGCCGTGTGTCTTGGTCGTGTGAAGGACATGGGTTTCAAGCATGGTCGTGTGTTAAAATCGTGTAAAAATGACTTAAAAATGGTGAAAAATCAGTTTACCACACGACCTAGCCACATGGGCATGTGCCCAGGCCGTGTGCCCCTTTGATGCTTAAGAAATTGCAAGTCAGAATAGCTCACGGGCTGGCCACATGGGCATGTGCCCCTAACTTCAATAATTTTTTTTTAAAGTTTTCCAAAGTTATCGGTTTAGTTCCAAATCACTTTTAAAGTATGTATTGGGCCCCGTAGGCCCATATTAGGTCTTTATGGTGAAATTTGAAAAGTTTTGATTTGGAATGAAAATTTATGATTCGGTTTTGTACAAATGCTAGTGTATAAGTCCGGTAATGCCTCGTAACCCTATTTCGGTGACGGATACGGGTTAGGGGTGTTAAATAGTAAAGGTAAAATTGCACTTTGGCTCCCCTAAAATTATAAAAATTCGATTTAATCCTTTGAAAATTATAAAGATATAGACTATAAAAAGTTAAAATTTTATTCGGCCCCCCTAAAAAATTGTTCTGGCTTCACCCTTGTTGATGTTGGTTTTATAGAAAATTGAAGTTTTGAATGTGATATGAATGTGCTTAGGTTATGTTAAAATTGTTTGGTTGTTGTTCATTTGGTCTAAAATGAGATTGGAATAGGTCCGTATGGTTATGCCTTTGAAATTGCAGGTTTTGAGAATGTGAAATTGCAAAAACAGTTAGTGACGTTGTGACTTCGTCTGAAAGCCGTTGCAACGAGGATATCACGTTGTGACGTCCTATGTTTGTTGCCGGGACGAGCTTGAATTCTAGGTTACGGTGCGACAAGGTACCTTATCGTCTTGACGAGACCAAGACATTAAGTCACGTCGCGACGAGGAATTCCCTCATGTCATGACGTCCACTCTGAATTTTGAAACATTTCATTTTGGTCCTTTTTCGATTTTGATTTACCTTTAGAGCTTCAATAAGCTCGTGTAAAGCCCGAGAATGATTGTATTACATGTTGTATGCATAATTGTTTATTTTTATTAGTAAAGTTGCAAAATTTTTAAAATGTGAATTGATTATAATTGCTCTGGGAGAATTTTTACTTTTTGAGAGTTAGATTGATTTAAACAAATTTAAAACAAAAAAAATTGCTAAAAACCGTGTAAATTGTGAAACTAAAATTCTAATCCATAGTTTTAAAAATTTTGATTTTAACATAAATCATTTGCTATTGCTTTTTTTATTTATTTATTTATAGAAATAAGGTGTAAAGATGGTAGAGGTCCATCCTAGATGTGTGCATGGGCCAAGCCAGGTTTGGGCTGGGCCCAGACAAAATTTTAAGCTCGTTTTCTAGGCCCGTGCCCAGCCCGGCCCAAAATATGGGCTTAAAAATTTGTCTAAGCCCTGCCCAAATTTCTGGCCCATATTAAAATTTTTAGCTTATTTCATTATATAAAAAAATTTTAAAATATAATAAATCAAATACATTTAAAAATATAAAAATAAATATTAAAACAAGAAACAAATAAAAAATGAGACTAAAACAATTCTCAAAACAATACACAAATTGAAAATATAATAAAAAGTGGTTATATTAAAATTAAAAATAAAATTTAAATATGATTAAAAATAAAAATATATATTTAGTATATAATTTGGCGTGTTTTTTGCCCAAACTCATATTTTGAGTTTATATTTTTACCCGAACCCTCCTATTTTTAGGGCGGTTCTTCAGACTGAACTAGGTAGCCCGACCTATGCACACCTCTAGTCCACCCCAATTGAGATATATAAATTAAAACTGCAATGGACAGACCCAAAGTCGCAGCAGGCTCAAAGCCAGAGAGTAAAACAACAAAACATGTCTGAAGTAGCGAATAATCAAAACTCATGGTCTCTACACTTTTGCCCTGCAAACTTCATTTTCATTCCTACCCACAATCTTTGTCCTTTCCTCACACTTTATTTTCCCACACGAAATAAAGATACCTTCACCTTATGCAGTTACTGCTAAAAAATTTCTTTTTATTTCTTTGAACCTTTTTGGGATTAGAAATATGTTAAACAGAATCTTAAATTAAAAGTTAAATATTTTTTGGTTTAAATTTGATAATTTTTTTATGTCTCAATTATTATTTTTTAATTTATGCCTATAATTTGGTAATTATTCACACATTGAAACTTAAAATTTTTTTTTTATCCAACTTGGCCCTTGAAAACTCTAAGTACAAATCTTAACGTAGAAACAATTATTTGCTCTAATGTTGTAATAATTACCAAAGTCAGGGAGTAATTTAAAAAAAAAATTCAAGCGGGAAACAATTGCATAGTCCAAATCTTAATATAAGAATAATAATCAAATTTAAAACTTAATTCAAACAAAAAATTTAAACTCTAATATGAAAAAATTATCAAATTCAAACTTAATGATAATCTAACTCTTAAATTAATATACTGAAAAAATTAAGTTTAATTCGGGTTTAAATTAAGTTTTAACCAACACTAGTGCATGGGGAGAAGGGAATTTGGCAACCAAATTGCTCATATAATAACCCAATAAACACTAGAAGATCCAAAAATCCTTCACAAGGTAAGCATCCAATCTACATGTGATAAGTTTATCCACATTTCCAGATTGGCAAAAAAAAATTAAATTAAATAAAGACAATGATAAACAAGAAAATGCCAAATCTTTACTTTAATCCCCCCCCCCCCTTTTTTATTTATGTGGGGAAAAATATACATCATCGCTACCCCAAAAAACCAAAAAGATAAGTCTTGATAAATACCCAATTTGCACATATAAACTAGCACCAAAATATTACAAAGTGCAAAAGTAATCAAAGGGATTTCACTTTTGAGTTCTAATCAATACCTACTTAAATTTAAACACTAAGAATTTAAACACTAAGGAGATGATGAGGTTAAACCCTTATCAATTAAACTACTATCCACATTGTTGGAGTACCGGCAAATGACTTTGCACTTGACTACATTGCCATAGACATAGAACCCTGGTGTGATCATGACCCGTACCATGCTTGGAACCAATTTCTTGGCTCTTTCTCCATCCATGTCCTCCATGTATACTGAATCAAACCTTACCCCTTTATCCACCCTGAAGATTGGTAAACCAGGATGAACCGAGTTGGCCAAAAGGTGAACCAACCACATACTCTTTGAGGCACCGAAAAAGGCTTGTAGCAATGGTTCAGGCCAAGCTCGGTTCCAACCCAACATAGCCACAATTTCATTCATTTTCCTGTCACAAAACTGGCTGAACTCCTGACTGAAATGCCTTGTTCCCTTATTCAGAACTTCCTCCCATGTTAGACCTTGTAATTCATTGAATGACTTGTAATTAGCTTCACAACGATCAATGGGGTTCAATATTTGGTTCACCGCGTTCTTTTGAAACCCGGTTGATTCAAAATCTTCAAAGAAAGCTTTGTTTAACAAAGCTTCGAGGTAAAGGAGAAGGCTTTTGGGGTTTTTCGAGTGAGAAATCTTCATATCATAAGGCTGTAAAAGCACAGATATTCTCTCATAAACTTTGCTACACATGTGCCTTAATTGCATGGTGAGTGATCTACTTAAAAGCCTGATTGAAGACCTGGATTCAGATACAGAAGCCAAGAATTGCTGAACCACTTTCTCATTAGCTCCAATGACCCCATCTTGTTTCTTCACTTGATGAATATTATGAGTTTGACCCATTCTATAAGGAGAGTTGCTGTTACATTCATCTAGACCAGACTTCAAATTGTGGCAATATACTTCAAGCTTGTTAAGCTTCTTCTCAAGTTCAGCCATGGAATATTTTAACCTCGAAGCTTCCATTAATGCTTCATCTCTCTTCCTCGTAGCTTGAATAAGCTTGTTTGAGAGTTCAGCAGCAGCAATTTTCCATTGTTCTTCTCTGTCTGTAGACATATCAGTTGATTTAGGACTCTTCCTTGTTAAAGAATGGAAAATGGACTTGAAAATCCCATTTGGACTTGGCATGGAAAAGGAATGCTTGTTAACTCCATTGTTGTTGTCCAAAGGAACCACGGAGATCTTTTCCCTAGAATTTGGCCTGCATTTGTTGCAAGAAACCGAGCCATCTCCATCACCACCACCAGATTCCGAACGTTTCCTAGCGTTGGGTTTTCTAGTGGTTTTGTCATGGAGGGGTGTTGGGAGGTGCTTCGGCGTCAGCCCTTTGTCCGTCGTCACACTTGGTGTACCATCTTCTTGTTCTTCCCTTTCACATTCTTGAATCTGTACAACAACAACAACAAAGAGAAAGCCAAAGAATGAAACTTACAGGAAGAAAAAATAAAAAAAGAAGTACCCATTTATAAATTCTCGGGAAACAAACAGTAAAGGAACTTACAGGAGTGAAAAGAGGGGATTGGTAAGGTGGAGGAGGAGTAGGAGGAAGGGACTTGGAAGAACAAGGAGAAGATGAAGGAACCATGTTTTTCATTTTCTTCGTTGTTATCTCATAGTTGGGTCGGTTTTTTTGTTTGGTTTTTACTGATATATATATATATACGAGTATGAGAAAAAGAAATCCAAAGACGTGGGGTTATATGATTTTGAGGTTGGTGATAATTTATTTTTTATTATAAATTAAAAAAAGAAAGAAAGAAAGAAAGAACAATGAGCTTTAATTTAATATAATTGAATAGATTTAGGGGTGATTTATCGTTTTCTTGGCAGTGTGGGAAGAGGGGTTGATTTATCGTCGTGTTGTAATCATGGTTGTGAATCAGAGGTGTAATGTTACCATGCGCGGTCAAACGATATGGACAGTACATTGTTTGTGTTAGGTTTTTGTGCCCTTTGGTCCTTGAGCCACGTCATGATCACTTTCATTCAAATCATGAAAATAACATCCCCAAATTTAATAGACTGCCTTTACTATATAGCTCACTAAATTTAAAGGTGTTACATAAAAGGCTCATCAAATTAAACCATCTTTTATAAACAGATGAGACGACTCTCCCTGCCAATTTTAGATATTCTATCACTTTCACTATCATTTATTTAGGGACAAAAAAAAAAGGTTAAAATGAGACATTTATTTACCAAACCCACATTTTGATGAAAACAAGGTTGTTATAATTAAACCTAATATCATCATTATTGCATTATCTATATTTTCACGTGTACAACTGGTATTGGATCCGGTTTTTTAAATTATTTTAAATAATATTTAGATTTTTTTTAAGATATGAAAATTAACAAATTTTAAATCATATTATACTAATACTATACTCGATCAAAATTCAAGTATAATTGAACCGGATATCTAAACGAGAGAAAAGACCTCATAATAATATTTTCTCCACCTACAATTGCAAATCCAATATCTTATTTAAACAATATTAATTTTTTCCCATTTGATTTAAGAAATGTGGATAATTCTATTTTTTTTACCCTAAGATTAACAAAGGAATAATAAAAAAAAGTTTAATTTTATTATCATTATTGGGGAGGGGTCAACTCCATCCAAAGAAAAATTTGAAGTGTTATCTGTTAGCCAGTTAACTCGATTCTCTAACAATTGAAGGTATTATTCTCTAAGAAAAATTTAATCTCTCATACTTTATCAAAGATTAATGTTATGTGAGTGACTAAATTAAAATTTTGGTTCACAAAGCAAAAACTACCTCAATCATATGTAAATGTACAACCACCCACCAGAACAATTTAAGTGTCTCGTCCTTGAGTGGGTTGAAACCCTCTCCCGTCTTTGGACCATTGCCCATATATAACATAACGTACACAAAAAGGTTACAAGGCCTAATTAGAATAGCATGCCGCATATTAGTTAGCCACTAAATCTCTCTCAACAAATAAGGTTGTCGATTGTCATCCATGCACCGAGATTTGCCCCATTGAGCACGCCGAGAAATAGCCAATGGCGAATAGGTAAAAGCAAAAGAAATAAAAAAAAAATAGTTAGAAAGAGGGTTTCGTTGGGAGCGGTGCTACGTGACATTTAGTTAAAAAGGAAATTTTCCACATTCATTAGTTTTATTGACCATTACACAACTCAACCAGCATTCATTACCTGCTTGGTTGAACCTATTCCAATTTAGGCCGTCATTGTAGAAATAGAAAGACCACAATAAAAAAAGAAAGGGTTTAACAGGTATCGAACAAGAAGAGTTGGCACGACGGTGGTTAAACACTTTATACTAGTTGGGTTTTGAGATAAAAGAGTTCTACCAGAATCAATTAATGTAAAACTACTAATCTTGGGTGTTCAGTTTGAAAATTTAATGCAAACTGGTTCAATTATAATACTGGGCTTCTTTTGTTTTTGCAATATATAGCAGTGGCACTTTTGGCATGTTATTAGGCACCCACTGATTAATTGATTGATATCATTAATTTGGCCCCTTTTTTTAAATAATAATAATAAGTAAAAGTATTGTAGAGAATTTTTTACTAAAAGTCGGATTGTATTTTATTTTTATACTTAAAAATTAAAAATTAATTATTTTATGTTAGATTAATGAGTAAATTTATCTTTTTATTAAAAAGTTTGTCTTTTATATTGTTAAAAGTTAATATAGTTGATAAAATAATCGACAGTGATACTTAGCGTGTTAAGTGTATCTCACAAAAAAGTCAGTTTCCTCTTTAATCTAATGTAAATGGATTAATTTATTTATTTTTTAACAAAAAAAATAAAATTTAATCTAATTTCTGATACAAGATATCTATGATATTTTTATCAAAGGATGATGTACTAATCGCTTCACAATATCACATAGCAAAACCTTAAATAACAAAATGAGCTTTTTATTTGTTTATGGGAAAGTAATGGTGAGTAAAATCAACAACAATTAAAACTTTTAAATTGAATTTGACGAATTGATTGAATCAAAAATGGAAATCGAAAATTAATAATTGATTGCCACATCTCCTGTCATCAACCTCAAACAAAATTGAATACATTATGTGTGAACAAGTAGTGACATTTAAGAGGCTATTAAATTCCCCCGTCTCCCATATCGCAAGCCCTCAACTACCAGCAATAATAACTAAATGGAATCCACCAACTGGGTCGCTCCCATGCACCTGATCAGTCTTGCATGTGAGGGTAAATAAATGGGACAATGGGGCTAAGACAGAGAGATGAGTGGTCCCATTGGCTGCCAGCAAAGTTTGGAGCGCTGACTCGAGTGATGTATACTCAGTTTCTGTCTTTTTATCGTGTGGGAATCACGTGTGTAGGCGTCCACGATTGGCTTCCTCTGCATGGGGGACTCAACTTTAATACCTGATTTTGGCTCTCTTTTTCACGGATTAGTACACTTTTTTTTTGGCCGTCGATTATTATATATGTTTGGGGTGAAATGAAGTATCTTATCATCATTATAGAATTGTCAGAGTTTTATATGTTAATTTTTTGAACTTCAATGTGATTATATATATACACTAGTTATCGGAGTTTTAAAGCGGGTCTAACAAAATGAATTGTAGCTTTCATACATTCTGTATATGAAGGGGGTGGAAAATCAAGTTTTTTTTTTTTTTTAAATTTGGTTGTAATATTTGTAAGATTTTTCCTTGAAAACTAAGGTGTGGCCTTCATTAATTTTGAAAATTATAAAATGTTGATGCACACAACATTTAATATCAAGTTATTTGTGGTATGCGAAGGAATTTCATTATGGTGTGTGGAAATATTTCACACGGCATTGCGTTCATAAAATTGGCAGTCAATCTTGTGCGCCTGCTTTATTAGACAAATTCAATTGTCATTTCACAATAAAAACAATGATATTATTTATTTTTTAACAGCATACTGATGACCTTATTTAATGAAAAAAAAAAAAAACAAATTCAATTTTCATTTCACAATAAAAACAATGATATTATTTATTTATTTATTTTTAATACTGAACTTAATTAATGAAAGGAAATCATAAGTACAAGACTATTCGGCTGCTGCACCCCTATTGGATCCTTAAACGGTGCCTTATCCTTCCAAGCAAAACGAAAAGCAAAACTGCAGCAAAACTGGTTCGTTTCCTCCATCATCCGGTGATAGGTATATGGTCTGTGTAGGTGTGAGAGTGCCCATTTAATACTGAGGTCGCCGGAGTCCCTAAATGGCTTATCCTCCGGCTCAGAAATCCACCCTTTATTCCCTTCTCTGCAACTCGCTTCGATCTCGGCATGCCTCTTCATCCACCCTCGCCGGCTCTTCTTCTATCCAGTACACAAAGGAGACATAGCGCCTCCCTTCCTCTGCTAGAACATGGTTTGCGCTATTTGCGGTTCTAGGCATGAATCCGAAACTACTATATTGAAATCGTCGGGCTCTCACCTTTATTTCTTTGATTAAGCCCCATATATAATAAGATTTGTCTTCCACTGTTGGCTTCCCTTTCTTAATATGCCTTGATGAATGTTATTAGTCCATAGATATTTTAACCTGCTCCGTCCTGATAGCTTTTGTTTCTGTTGTACCAAATGCCCCCAAAAGTAATAGCCATCCATCTGTTTTTTATTTGACTGTTATTAACAAATTCGGTTGCTAACCATAGTTTCCAACTATGCTCTTCGTTATTGGCGGAGAAATCTATTTCCACCCCCTGAAGGATTTGTCGAGTGAATGGACAGTCATAGAACACATGGGCCACTACTCCACGCAGCCCGACAAACAGGACAGTGACTCACCGCAACAATATTCCAGCCTGTAATCTTTATTTTACTTGCAATGTTTAGAGCCTATAATCTTTTGTAAAAAGTATGTAATGTCTGATCTGAACTCATTGATTCCTCACCCAAAATGTCTGATTCACCTGTTAGGAGCCTTTTGTAAATACTTTTAACCGAATAGACTCCTGTGCTATCTTCTCGCCATACAATTTCATCTGTTTGGTCAATGCTAGGCAGCGGAATAGTCACGATTCGCCCTTGCTTGTTCTTAGTCAAATAATGTTCTTAAGGCTTTTGTTTTCCAGGTAGCAGTATCTTGATTTATTAGATCGGCAACAATTGTGTAGTTTACATCGATATTCTGAACCGACACTCTTCCTCGTCCATGTCTCGAAAGCCAAAAAACGTTCCAAATGTTAATCGCCGTTCCACTGTCCACTTCCACTAATCCACCAGCACTCCATATATTACGCCAGGTATAGGAAGGATAAGAACTTAATCTTGAGCTCGTAAATCGCCATTTGGATAGTATTTGGCTTTCATAACTCGTGCAAATAAGCAATTTGGCTATGATAACAATCGCCAGCCCTGTTTCGTTAGAAGGGCTACATTAAATTTTGCTAAATCCCTAAATCCTAGTTCTCCATCCGGTTTGGCCTCGCACAACAACCTCCATTGACCCCATTGTATACATTTTTTCAATTTATAATTACACCACCAATATCTACTTATTATATGTGAAAATATAAAATAAAATAAAAAACACACATTTTTACTTGGAAATTCTTTCGGGAAAAAGTCACGGGCAGAGGAGAAAAAAATTTACTATGTCGAATTCGAATAATTACAAGAGGAATAGACTATGTCTATTTATAGGCTTGTAAAGCCATATTCTAGTAAGATTGAAACACCTTATTCTAATCAATATAAAATAGATGGAGTTTAATAAGGTCTAAACAACTTTATTCTAAAATAAAATAAAAGAAGTGTAGTTCTATATGGATTTTACTTTTATTTTATTTTACCACTGTATTTTAATTAAATAAGGATTCGGGTCATTTAATTCTAACAATCTCCACCTTGACACGAATTCTCAATGAACAAGTTCTTCATCGCGAACTCTTAACGAACAAGTTGTCCACCTCATCCATAAAACCCCTTAAGGGCTTAACTTCAATAATGGACACTAACCAAGTTTAAACAATGCTCAAACTTGGTTATTGGAAGTGACTTAGTCATCATATCTGCAGGATTTTCATGAGTACTAATTTTGCTTACAACAATATCACCACGAGCAATAATATCACGAACAAAATGATACCGAATATCAATGTGTTTTGTTCTCTCATGAAACATTTGATCTTTTGTAAGGAGGGTTGCATTCTGACTGTCACAAAATACTGTACTGATTTGAAGATCTTCATTGAGTTCACTAAAGAGTCCCTTTAACCAGATAGCTTCTTTACAAGCCTCAGTAATCGCCATGTACTCAGCTTTAGTGGTAGACAAAGCGACTGTAGTTTGCGAAGTGACTTTCCAACTAATTGCACAACCTTCGATTGTAAAGACATAACCTGTAAGAGATCTTCTTCTATCAAGGTTTCCAGTAAAATCAACATCAACATACCCAATGACTCCATCTCCAGTTCTTCCAAACTGTAAGCAAACATCAGTAGTACCTCATAAGTATCTTAAAATTCACTGAACTGTTTTCCAGTGTTCTTTACCGGGATTTACCATATATCTGGTAACTATACTGACTGCATATGATAAATCTGGACGTGAACAAACCATAGCATACATGAGAGATCCCACTACACTAGAGTATGAAATATGTGACATGTACTCAATCTCATCATCTGATTGTGATGACAAAGTTGATGAAAGTCTGAAATGGACTGCTAAAGGAGTACTAACAGGCTTAGCACTCTGCATATTGAACCTACAAATAACTTTCTCAATGTACACCTTCTGACTTAGGTACAATTTACTTATTTTTCTATCTCTGAGAATCTCCATACCAAGTATCTTCTTTGCTGGTCTTAAATCTTTCATCACAAATTCTTCACTTAGTTGGGCTTTGACCTTTCTTATCTCTCCTTTTATCTTTTGCTGCTATCAACATGTCATCAACATAAAGAAGTAGATATTCAAAAGAACCATCACTGTTTTTCTTAAAGTAAACACAACTATCAAAATTACTTCTTTTGAAATCATGAGAAGTCATAAAGGAATCAAACCTCTTATACCACTGCCTTGTTGACTGTTTCAAACTGTAAAGGGACTTTTTCAACAATTAAACATAGTCCTATTTTTCTGAGACTGTAAAACCCTCTGGTTGTTATACGTAAATATCCTCTTTAAGTTCTTCATGCAAAAATGCAATTTTCATATCTAACTACTTAAGCTCCACATCATGCATGACCACAATACCAAGCAAAGCTCGAATCGAACCATGCTTCACAACTGGGTAGAACACATCTGTGAAGTCTACTCATGGGATTTGGCTGTAACCCCTTGCAACAAGCCTTACTTTATATCTGGGTTCTTCAACTCCTGAAGTCCCTTCTTTCTTTTTAAACACTCATTTACAACGAATAGCCTTTTTACTTTTAAGAAGTTTCACAAGATCCATTGTTCTGTTTTTATGGAGTGATTCTATCTCCTCTTGCATAGCAAACATCCATTTTTCTGAGTCTTCACAGCTAACTGCCTCAGAATAATTAGATGGCTCTTGATTCGCATCTATATCTTCAGCTACATTTAAAGCATAAGCAACTAGATCAGCCTCGGCATACTTCTTTGGAGGTTTAATTTCTTTTCTAGTTTTGTTTTTGGCGATAGAATATTGCGGTGAAAAAGCCTCTATTCTCAATTTTTGTACTGGCTTGAGGAGTCAACTATGTATTAATTTGATGCTCCACCTGCTTTTGATTTTCTTTATTGGAAGAGTCTTTAAGAGATAAGTTAGGTAGCATAGCAGTTTTATAAAAAATAACATCTTTACTAATCACAACTTTTCTATTTTCAGGACACCATAACTTATACCCTTTTACACCAGCTTTATAACCAAGAAAAACACATTTAATGGATCTTGGTTCCAATTTTTCATTATCAACATAAGCATACACAGGGCACCCAAAGATCTTTAAATCAGAATAATTAGCAGGATTACCAGACCATACCTCTTATGGAGTCTTTTTTTCAATGGCAACGGATGGGGATCGGTTGATCAAAAAACATGAAATAGAGGCTGCTTTGGCCCAAAACGACTTTGGTAAGTTGGTATTTGACAACATACATTGAACCTTCTCTATGATCGTTCTGTTCATTCATTCTGCAATGCCATTTTGCTGTGGAGTATGGCGAACTGTCAAGTGTCTTACGATCCCTTCTTACTTGCACAATCTATTAAACTCATTAGAACAGAACTCTAAGCCATTGTCTGTGCGGAGGTATTTTATTTATTTTTCCATTTATTTTTCAATCATAATTTTCCAAGACTTAAATGCGGAAAACACATCACTTTTCTACTTCAAGAAGAACGCCCAAACTTTTTTGGAAAAATCATCAATAAAAGTTAGCATATAATTAGCTCCACCTCTCGAAGGCACTCTAGATGGCCCCCACAGATTAGAATGAAAATACTCTAACGTTCCCTTTATGTTATGGATTCCTCTGGTGAATCGAACTCTCATTTGCTTCCCAAAAACACAGTGCTCACAGAAATTCAGTTTGCAAATTGCTTGCCCATCAAGAAGTCCTCTTTTGCTCAATTCTGCCATGCCATTCTCACTCATATGCCCTAGGCACATATGCCAAAGTTTAGTAATATCATCATCTGAAAAGGAAGAGGAAGCGACAGCTGCATCACCAGTAACAGTAGAACCCTGCAAAACATATAACTTGGCAGTCTTTCTCTACCCTTTCATCACAATAAGGGAACCTTTGGAAATCTTTAAAACCCCACTTTCAGCTGTGTATCTGTACCCTTTTGAATCAAGAGTACTTAACGAAATTAAATTTCTTTTCCATTCTGGAACATGTCGTACGTCACTAAGTGTTTTGACAACTCCATCAAACATCTTAACTTTAATTGTTCCAACACCTACGATTTTACGCGAAGCATTATTTCCCATCAAAATAACACCTTCAGACACTGTTTCGTAAGTTGTAAACCAATCCCGATTGAGACTCATGTGGAAGGTGCAGCCTGAATCAAGTATCCACTCCTCGCTCACTTTAGAATTGTTGACTGAAGCGACTAGAAGTTCACCATTGCTGTAGTCTTCTACAACATCAGCTTCACTGGAATTTTCTGGTTGTTTTCCCTTTTGATTCGCAGCCTCCCTTTTAATCTTGTTCTATAGCTTATAGCACTCAGATTTAATGTGCCCTTTTTTTCTTGCAGAAGTTACAAGTTTTACCTTTATTTGAAGATTTTGATCTACCTTTAGATTTACCGCTAGAATTCCGTTCCTGTGTCCTTCCACGATCATTATCAGCATTCTGATCTTGTCTTCCACGAACAATGAGACCCTTTCTCTGAGAGTCGGGTTTAACAACAAGATGCTTCATTTTATTATACGAGTCAAAGAATCATAAACCTTATCAACTGTGAGAGACTCCAGCTATATAAAAACGTGTCTCTAAAGGTTGAATAAGACGAGGGCAACGAACAAAGTAGAACCAACCCTAGATCTTCCTTATCATACTGAACCTCTATGGCCTCCAAGTTTGAGAGAATTTCTTTAAACACTATTAAATGTTCATGTACAGGCGCACCTTCCTTCAAACGATGAGCATAAAGACGCTACTTCATATGCAACTTGCTTGTTAGAGTTTTCGACATGCATATTTGTTCTAGCCTTTTCCACAATGCAGCGCCGATCTTCTCTTTCATCACATCCTGCAAAATTTCGTTGGATAAATGCAGATATAATTATGTTAACGCCTTTCGATCCTTACGCTTCTTCTCTTCATTTCTTAATATCGAAAGCATCTTATCTATCCCTAGCAAGGCATCCTCCAAATCCATCTGTGCAAGAACTGCTTGCATCTTAATCTGCCACAATGCAAATCTGGTGTTGCGATCCAACAGCGGAATTTCATACTTCAAAGACGTCATTACCGTGATCGGGATGAACAACCAAAAAGCTCTGATACCAATTTGTGAAAATAAAATAAAATAAAATAAAAAATACACAAATTTTTACGTGGAAACTTTTTCGGGAAAAAATCACGGGTAGAGAAGAAGAAAATTCACTATGTCGTATTCGAATAATTACAAGAGGAATAGACTATGTCTATTTATAGGCTTGTAAAACCATATTCTAGTAAGACTGAAACACCTTATTTTAATCAATATAAAATAGATGGAGTTTAAGAAGGTTTAAAAAACCTTATTCTAAAATAAAATAAAAGAAGTGTAGTTCTATATAGATTTTACTTTTATTTTATTTTATCACTGTATTTTATTTAAATAAAGATTCGAGTCATTTAATTCTAACATTATACTTTCAAGATCATGACATAATATAATATGTAAAAGGAAGCATTACATAGCATAAATGGGTATAGCTTGTACTATTGATTTAATGAATACCTCATTTCCTACCAATGATAATTGTCGAGCGCTCCAATTCTCAATATTGTAAATAAACCTCCCTGTCTTCAAAATTTGCAAAATCGTCTTCTTTTTTGTTGCCCAACCATCGTTGGCATCCTAAGGTAATTCTCTGGTTTGCTTGAAATTTGCACTCCTAAAACATTCCCAATTTGTTCCTTTGCTTCATTGAGTACATTGTTGTTGAAATAAATAAGGGATTTGTCAAAATTCACTAATTGGCTCGACATCCCTCATAATCCATCACAATAGCTTTTATGTTATTAGCGCTTTCTATGGTAGCCTCTCCAAATGAGATACTATTGTTTGCAAAAAAAAAAAAAAACAAATGGGTTAGTGATAATTTACTTCCTCCTACACGTGCTCCTATAATGACCCTATCTCTTTTAGCTATCTTGAGTAAGCTAGATAAGCCTTTTGCACAAACTAGGAAGAGGTATGGGGTCGAAATTCCTCCCCCTAAACTACATTAAAAATGACCGAATGCAATACTGTTTTCACACAACTCATTATCAAATAAATCTAGGAATTTGAAAAACGCAATGAAAAATAAATTTGAGAAAAAAGTAGAGTTCTAAATTTTTTTTCCAAAATTATAATAAACATTTAATTAGGATTGTATCTTTTCGATTCGTCTAGGATAGACGCTTTAATCGATTAGAATTATTCACTAACCTCAAACTCACATCTAGCAAGTGTGGGCTCACTTTGAATCGAATTTTTTTTCATAAAACTATTAACTAGGTAATTTCATCATTTCTCTAAATTTTGGGGTTAGGTTGTAAATAAAAAAAATTATTAAAATTATTAAGATAATATTATTTTTGGAATAGTTAATGTGAAATCAAATTATTCGATAGAGTCCTAGTAGGAGTGTGATTCCTCTATTGCTCAACCATTGAAGGACCACCTGCCAGCCATCGGAATGTTGTTGTCAAAGTCGTCGGCACCGTCATGTCTGGTGGTGCTGGCGTGAACTTTCATGTCATCTTGAGCTAGTTCGGCTGTTGTCGGTTCAGTCTGGGTCAATGACAGTTCAACCAATTCGGTCTTGCCATTGGTTGAACCGTCGACCTGGTTTCACATACCGTGCTCGATTCGATCAGTTTTGGAACTCGGTATCGGTTTTAGGTTCTCGAGTCCAATTTTTTATCTTCTGTTCAATTTTCAAGTTCAATTTCCTATTGTGCTAATCGACAGACTTGAAAATTAATTTTCAAAAATATCATATTTATTTTAATTAATTTAATTTTACTTGATCAAAATTAATTTTCCTAAAAATCACTTAGATTTTTCAAAATTATTTTTTTAAGAATTTTTTTCTAGTAGAACAATTCTTACGACTACTTAATTTAATTCATCATCGAATAAATTAACTCAATTAAATTATTTTCAAAGTCATAATTTTTTTCTGATTAAAATGCAATCCGATCGAGCTTTTGTTGAGCTAGTAAAGAGACCAATCAAACATATAAAATTAAGCTCAAGTAATTGTAATTATATTCAAAAGTATCGTTCCAACAATTCGCAATTTATTTAATCATAGAGTTAGTCTACAAGAAGTATAATAATTAAAAACTTATTATTGTATATTCTACGAAAATAATTCATTCAACTACTTTTCCAATGACCTCGTCATGTGTGTGTTATCTTTATATGATATCTTTGATTCCTTTAAGTTAAATTTGTTCACTCAATACAATCATGTTTTATCTCATTGTCACTATCGCGTCTTCTTAATGATTAATATGATCATTGTCAACAACTAATTGTACTCGTTCGAAATAAACTACCCATTGTTACGTTTTATATTTATCACATAATACCAATAAAAGGATATCATTAACTCTTTAATCAAGCTATGAATTTCATTGTTTCGAGTAAAGTCATGTCACACACAAGTTATGTACCCAACATACCGATTAGTGGGCTCGATCATCTTTAGATCATAAGCCTCAACTTATATCAAAGCACATGAATTACATACACATGGTCAGTAATTAACTCAAGATTTAGGTAAATCACAACATGTATGTCACAAGTAAATTAATTCACAAACGAATTTATAATTAATTTGTCTTAGGTCAATTCCAATATATCATTCTTTAAATGAATACATCTATGTAAACATTTAGATTATCTTACGGTATAATCCTTCTAAGTATTTGAATCAAATGTTCAGTTTAATTATTTTAAGGGATTATGGACTCGTTTAGATTATCTACTAAAGTAAATTGTCTTTCTCACAATGTAAATGTTCTTACAGTACCACTTATCATCGGTTTAAATATAGATAATCAATGAGTTAATATATTAAACAACTTGAAATTTTCTAAATCAATTCTAAACACATACTTATTATGTTCAGCCAATATATTCAACAATTATCATTAGTTTATACACACCAATTTCTCATCCAAAACTAAGTTAATACCTTATCAACTATAAGCTAAACTATAAGCTAAGTATCGATTGCATTTCATACAGAATCATATATATATATATATATATATATTTCTTACTATTCCAAGATCATTAGCACTATGACATATCACACCAATTTGACTAGATTTAAAACCATTTACGATTTATAATCAATTTACCATATTCAAACAAAAACCTTTAAAACCCAAAAATGCTTATGTATATGTATATATGGTTATATATCAAAATTGACTCAACTTAGGTGCATGCCTTGTAACCAAAAAAAGGAATTTATACAAACATTGTTGAGTATGAGATTTTGATTGGATGTTGAAGTCGATGCTCAGGATGTAATAGCCCAATTTTCACTGGTGTCAGAAACAGTGATTCAAGATCACTAAAATTCGATAAATGAGTTTAAAAATTTTATTATTTAGTGTTTATGAGCCAACCGTGAATTTAGGAAAGCTATGAAATAGTGATTTGTGCCTTAGAAATAATTATTAGGTTAATTAGTCTCGAAAACAAGGTATCGAGACCTTGATTTTATAAACCAAATCGTAAATACTTTTATAAATATTTACGGAGTATCATTGGGTTAGTATAAAAGTTTCGTTAGGAAATTTTAACGTTTTGATAGTTAATTAATTAAAAAAGACTAAATCGAAAAATGTGTAAAATTTACTAAAATGATTAAATAGCACAAGTGCTAAATAAGAGAGGACCAAAAAGGCAATTAAACCCATATTTGAAGGCATAGACGGAACAAGCAGGAAAAAAATCAAGAAATTGGAAGAAATAAGGGCCAAATTAGAAATTTTGTAAATTAACCAAATAAAACAAAGACCAAATTGACTTTCTAGACATTTCTTCATCAATCTTCAGCCAAAAACAGCCATAGAAGAGCCCTTAGAGTTGGTTTTTTATATTTTTAATCCATGTGAATTTAATTATTTCTCTTTTCTTGGAATTTTTATGTTTTTGAGACTTTTACAACTAAGTCCAACTATATGTTTCATTTGTTTTTGATTTCATGTGTAATTTTGAAAGTTACCATTAATGAGTGCTGTATATTTATGATGAATTAAAATGGAATTGAAGCTCTAATTTTGTTATGTGTTTTTGAGACTTTCACAACTAAGTCCAACTATATGTTTCATTTGTTTTTGATTTCATGGGTAATTTTGAAAGTTACCATTAATGGGTGCTGTATATTTATGATGAATTAACATGTAATTGAAGCTCTAATTTTGTTGTGTGATGATTTTATTGAGTGATTTCAATAGAAATTGATTTTTAAGACTAAATTGTGAAGAATAAAATAATTAGGGTTTTTTATTAAATTTATATGAATCAAAGGCTGTAAAGTAGCTTATAATGATGGAATAAATTGTTAATTAATAAAAATTAACTCAATTGATGGGTTAATTGATCAATGACTAAATTATAAAAAGAAAATATAAAAGTTCGGGTAAATGTGTAATTTCAAAATTGAAGGGCATAAATTTTTAAGTGAATTAGAATTGAATTTGATGCTGATGAACGAAAATTTTATATTATAGATCAAGAACCCGAAGATAAACGTGGAAAAGAGAAATTAACAGATTAGTCCCTGAATTTCTACTGTAATACCCCAAAAATTTCTATAGTAAATAATCTTTGATATAGTAAAATAAGAAAATAAAGTGACAAAAAGGAAAATTTTGAGTTATGACAACATTGAGAAGTAAATTATGATATCTTGATTCAAGAAAGGGCTAAATTGTAAAAGTGAAAAATGTTTTGTGGCCCAAGAGTAAATACTCAAAATTTGAGGGATTAAAGTGTAAATATGAAAAATTGGAAGAAATAATAGTAAAAATATTTTAAGGGTGGAATGATCTAGAAACCAAGAAAAATTGATGAATTAGGACCATATTGAATAGGTGAAGAATTATGAGGGACTAAATTATAATTTTACCAAATTAAGTGATGACTCAAGAATGAAATTTTAAAAGATCACAAAGGAAAAAATGGTCAATTGGAAGAGAGAGAATTCTAGAAGGCAATAATGATGCTAGAGATATTTTGATGTTTTATAATTATTTAATTAGATAAATATTATTTTATTAATATTTTAATAAGATATTTTATTATTATTTTATTATTATATAAAGAAAGAAAGGTGAGGAATTCTCATCCATCTTTCCCATGCAAAACCAATGTGAGAGGAAGAAGAAGAAATGAAGTTTCATTTTTTTATAATTTGGTCCTTCTACCAAAAATTTACCATTTTCACCCAAAAATCAAAAGAATTTCCATAGCTACCAAAAGAGAAAAATGTTAAAGAGACAATGAGAAGTTAGAATATCAAGTTGGATTCAAGAAATGGAAGTTGAAGGAGAGAGAAAATCAAGATGAAGATTGAAATCAATAGAATAAGGTAAGAACATCAGTCATTTCAATATATTTTTAAGTTTGATATTATTGAAAAAGCATGTGATTGATATTAATGTAGAGTTTCCTTACATATGGTCCTATGTTCTTGATATATCAGTGAAGAGAATATAAGAGAAAGTGAAGGGAAATAGTGTAGAAAAAGAAAATAAGAGTGTTATAAACATGATAATTAATATTTTGCACTAAAAACAGTTTTTGGTAGCAGCAGTGGTCTAAATTTGAAAAATCACAAAAAATTGTGTAAATTGAATTAGAAGTTGAATAAAATATGGAGTTAAATTTTATTAAGTCTAATTTTTCATGGAAGAAACAATGTAAGCAATGAAATTGTAAATTGTGAGATATAACAAATTTAGTTAGACAATGTCAGAATGATTTTGGGTTCCCCTGTTTTGACTTTGAAAAATCATAAAACATTGGATAAAAATAATTATGGAATTAAATTTATATTCTTAGAATTCTGAATTAGTATATTTTCAAGAGAAATAAACAGGAACATCATTTGAATCCTGTACGAGGAGATAATTAATTTTTAGTGAAGAAGGGTCAGAACTATCAGACAGCAGAACAGGGGTGACTTTAAAGAATAAATTGTACTTATTGGCTAAATAAAAAATTCTGAAAATTTTATGATAAGAAGATATGTGAGTTTAGTTTCATGGAAAATTAGAGGATCTTAATTTTGAGTTCTGTAGCTGAAGATATAAATAATTTAGTGACTATGACGCAAATGAACAGTTTTGAATCTACATATAAGTAAATAATGAAATTATTGATAATGTTACTTGTAGCACGTTATATAAATTAAGGATGTGGAATGGAGAGGAGGAGTAGGAAAAATAACTATATGAATTTTCAGCTAGTAAAGGTTTTGTTGGGTTTTTCACGCAGGAAGAAAAATAGAACCAAGTTATCCGGATGAAATATGAAGCTCTTGTTGAAGCTACAGCAGCAAAGTAATAATTCTGGATGAAGTTTGAAGTATGAAGAAAGTTTGAAATTCAAGGACTTGAGAGTTGCAACCAAACGAACAGAAGCAAAAGGGATGAAAAATTGAGAGAAGTATTTCATTCGAGGAACATACATACTGCTGTTTGTTGCCACCTTTAACAAGTTTACATTCAAAATGGATAATTTGTATGTTTTAGACTCAAGGACTAAATTGAATAAAAGAAAAACTGTAGGGGAAATTTTGTAAAAATGTAAAAAATGACCAAAATGAAGGAAATGAATTGTTTTATTGATTAAATTAGTAAATTGAATGAAATTATTAATTTGGATTAAGATTGGGTGAAAATCGGGGAAAAATGATAAATTACCAAAATGCCCCTAAATCTTGATATTTCTGCAATTTCGCCAGGTAAGTTTGTGTAACTTGAATTATATTCTTAAATGCTTGAATGTATGTTATTGATGTAAATATGATTTGAATGTTCATTGTATGAAATTGATGAAACATTGATATATTTGATAAAAATGGGAAGAAATCCCGGTTGAATGAAAGGAAAATTCGATGGATCTCTGAAAAGGAATTGACGGTAAAAAGGATCTAGCCCGGATGGGTGATCCTATTCTGATATAGCCCTCCTGGCTAATATGTGGAAAATGGATTTAGCCCTGACGGGTAATCCGAATAAGGGTCTGAATTTAGTCTGGACTGGTAATCCCGACAATACTCTATGAGTTTATATTACAAGGGATTTAGCCTAGACTGGTAATCCCACTATAAGTATGAGGTTCGCGGGAGTGTGTTTTCTGAAATGAAATGTGTAAGACCATGGTTGAAAGATACCATGGCAACATGATATAAAATGTGTAAGACCATGGTTGAAAGATACCATGGCAACGTGACATGAAAAGAAAAAGACCATAGTTGAAAGATGTAACGCCCCCACACCCGAAACCATCACCGGAGTCGAGCTTGAGGGGTTACCGAACATAATTTATCAAATTAAGAACTTCAAATCATTTGTTTCTACATTCACAGCTTTCTAGCTACCCGCGTCACAGTTACAAGAAAAATCATATCTCGAGTTAAGAAACTTGAAATCAAGATCCGTAAATTTTCCCTAAATCTAGACTCATATATATATTTACTAATATTTTTCTAGAATTTTTGGTTGGGCCAATTAGTACAGTTTATTAGTTAAAGTCTCCCCTGTTTCAGGGTTCGACTGCTCTGACATCTGTGTATTACGAATCAGATATTTCTCTATAAAAAATTTCAATGACTACGAGGTTTCATTCTCTTAAAACTAGACTTAATAAGGAATCTGTACATATAAAGAATGACTTCTAATTATTTTTTACAATTTATTATGAATTTTAAAGTCGAACAGAGGATCCAAATCACTCGCCCCTGTTTCACAAGATTTCAAATATCTCATAAAGTATAATTTATATGCCTGTTTTTTATCCTATGAAAATAGACTCATTAAGCTTCAATTTCATAACTTGCTCATCATTTAATTCCATTTATACTATTTTTAGTTATTTTTCAAATTGATGTCATTGCTTCAACAATATTCTGCTTTTAAGGCAAATTTCATCTTTTCATGAGTTGTTATGAACTAGATAACCTATTAAACTTCCATGATATCAAACATGATCTAAATTTAACCATCACCATGACTTATCAATATCAAACATTTTCTCAACCAATCATGGTCATATCATAAAATTATTTACACAAAATAAGTATATTGCTATACATGCCATACTTAAGTTTTACAAGCCATTTACCCGATGAAAGTCCTTTGGATAGTGTGATCGAACCTTCACCCGTCCCCGATTCCCGAAATGGCTTGTTCAAAACTACAAGAAATAAAGAGGAGGAGTAAGCATAAATGCTTAGTAAGTTCATATGTAAATAACAAGTAACATAACAATACAATTATACCAAACAACTTTAGCATGGTATCACCAAAACATATATCACATTTCTAAACATCATTCATCATCTTACCACCTTATCGTTGTTGTATCTATTTTCACCCCGAGGGTTAAGAACATACCTGTCCAAAGTGTCCATTTCACAACACTTACCAAAATGTCGCTTGCATCTTAAGTGTTCTTCCATTTCACTAGAAATTTCACCCGTTGAACACATCGGAATACAACTCGGATACACGGATAATTTGCACATAAGTGCCTCATATGTAATCAAGAAATCATGTAACCCGCCCCTAAGTGAACTCGGACTCAACTCAACGAGCTCTGTAATGGCCTAAATTCAAGGTTATCGGAACAATGGTTTCGTAACCATAGATCCGATTTAAAGAAAAATTTATTTTAATATTTTTGCTTGAAAATTTATATGATAGGAAAATCGTATGAAAATATTGATAGGAAAATTTTATTGATTTAGTGATTAGTTCGAAAAAGAAATTATTGAAGAAATTGGGTAAAATAAGGTATCGGGATCTCTATCTCGTAAAACCGAGTCAAAAAATAATTTTATAAATATTTATGAAATGTTATTAATGTGGTATTAAAATTTCGTTAGGAAATTTTAATGTTTGGGTAGTCAATTAAATGAAAAGGACTGAATTGTAATAGGTGTAAAAGTTGCTAGAGTGATTAAATAGCTTATTAGTCTAATGAGAAAGGATTTAAAAGGTAATTAGACCCAAAAGTTATTTGGGCTGGCCGGCAAGGGTATGCAATCAGCAGAAAAATTGATAAATTAAGGGTAAAATTGGAATATTGCAAAATTAACTAAATAAAACTAGGACTAAATAGGAAATATCTAGATTTCTCTTCATTTCTCTTCAATTCCAGCAGCTAAAAACGCCATAGGAGGGTTCTCTAAGCTGGTATTTCATAATTTTGCACCAAGTGAGTTAATCCTTGCCTTTTTCTTGTAATTTTTGTGTTTCTAAGACTTTTACAACTAGATCCTACTATTAAATTCATTAGTTTTTGATTTCATGGATGAAATTTAAAGTCACCATGGTTGAGTTCTGTAAGTTTATGATGAAATAGAATGAAATTAAAGCTTTAATTTGTTTATGAGATGATTTTATTAGGCAATTTCAATGGAAATTGATTTTTGGGACCTAATTGTGAAAATGTTTGGAATTAAAGTCTATTGCTGAAATTCTGATTCCTAAAGGTTGTAAACTAGTTTAAGGTGACAGAATAAAATGTTAATTGAGAAAAATCAGCTCAATTGAGAGGCTAATTGAGTAGGGACGAAATTATCATTTATTAAAAGCTTAGGGGAAAAATGGTAATAAACAGCTTGCACTAAAACAGTTTGGACAGTAGCAGTAGACTAACTTTGAAAAATCACCAAAAATTGTAGGAATCGAATTAGAAGATGAAAAAAATATGTAATTAAAGCTTATTGAGTCTAGTTTCTCATAGAAGAAATATTGTAAGCAATGGATTTGTAAATTTTGAGATATAATGAATTTTGTGAGACAAGGTCAGAATGAATTCGGGTTCCCCTGTTCTGACTTTGAGAAATTATAAAAAATTGAATAAAAATAATTAGGGACTTAAATTTATATGTATAGAATTCTGAATGAGTCTATTTTTAATAGAAACAAACAAGAACATCATTTGAATTCTGTATAAAGAGATAATTTATTTTTAGTGAAGAAGGGTCAGAACTGTTAGACAACAGAACAGGGGTGACTTTGAAGAATAAAATGTACTGATTGGGTAAACCAAAAATTCTGAAAATTTTATGGTAAAAATATATATGAGTCTAGTTTCAGGGAAAATTAACGGATCTTAATTTCGAGTTCCATAGCTCAAGTTATAAATAATTTAGTGACTATGACTCAAGTAGATAGCTTTAAATGAACTATAAATAATAGTTGAATTATAGAGAATGTTGCATATGAACATGAAATGTATTAAATTGATAATTAAATTTATTTATTTAGATCCAGAAGATTCAAATACGAAGCTAGATCGAGGAAAGGAAAAAGTTCGGGATTAATAGATTTTTACTGTTTACAATCAAGTATCAAGGTAAGTTCGTGTAACTTGAATTATATTCTTAAATTACTTGAGATTGTATGTTTTTGATATGAATATGATTTGAATGTTCATTGTATGAAAATTTATGAAGCATTGATATATTTGATAAAATGGGAAGAAATCCGTTTGAATGAAAGGAAAATTCGATGGATTTCGAAAAGGAATTGACGGTAAAAGGATCTAGCCCGGACGGGTGATCCTATCTGATATAGCCCTCCGAAGAATATGTGTAAAATGGATTTAGCCCGGACAGGTAATCCGAATTAGGGTCTGAATTTAGCTTGGACTGGTAATTCAGATCCAAGCTCATTAGAGTAATTGTTGTTGCAGGGGATTTAGCTTGGACTGGTAATCCCGACAATACTCTATGAGTTTATATTGCGAGGATTTAGCTCGACCGTAATCCCGCCGCAAGGTTGAGGTTCATGAGTGTGCTCTCTCGAAATGGAAATGTGCGCACATGAATATGAATTGACGGACCGAATTGTACACTAAAAGTGTACCTCGAAAATCCATTGAAATTCGATAAATTCAACGGGATAAATATGAAAAATAATAAGGAATGAAAATCATGGTATTGATGAGTACATCAATCATGGTATATATATATATTATTGATACATGGAAATTATTGTACTAACTTGAATGTTGAGTTTGTGCATGTTAGGGTAATAATGCATTGAATAGATATATGCATGTTTATTATATTGTATTGAAAATATTAGGTAAGTATAATTCTTGTTACATGAGCTTACTAAGCACAAAGTGCTTACCCTGCTTCCTTTTCCCTGTTTTGTAGTGTTAAGAGCTCGGAGGTCGGATTTGGTCGAGACACATCACATCTTTATCAACCTCGTGATTTCGGTATATAAAGAAACTTTATTTTGGAAATCAATGGCATGTATAAGCTAACAAAGTAAATGTTAACGTGAAATGAATGTAAAGTTAGCCATTAGTATGGTTAACAAACACAGTTATAGATATGTGATGACGTTATTTTATATAAATGCATGAATCTATCATAAAAATATGTTGAATTGATTTGGTTGATGTGGATTGGTCTCGATTTAATATTACAGGGAAGGTTAGATATTTATAAAAGGGTTATATTGAATATAAAAAAAAAAATTAATTCGTAAACTCCGGTAATGCCTCGTACCCTATTCCGGCAATGAATACGGGTAGGGGTATTACATTTATTGGTATCAGAGCTACGGTTTAGTCGGTTCTAGGACCGATGTAGTAAATACGGGATTAGCTATACATGCCATTTAAATTATTATTGATAGTGTGATATCTCCTGACCATTTAAAATGTGTTTTTCTTATAGTAATGTCATCCGACCGAGCTCAATCTGAGGAAGCTGGGAGTCATGCTCTGGCTTCAGTACAAAGAGAAGAAACTAGTAGTAGAAGACCCGAGACAGAGGGTCGAGGGGAGGAGGCAAAAAAAGCCTTCTTTCAAATGATGAATGAATGGTTTAATCAATACTTAAGAACTAACCCTGTAGTGCAGCAAGTTCAAGCTTCCCCTCCTGCTCCTTCACTGATTCCCGAGATCCCACAAGGTACAGGTACTGAATCTGTCAGAAAAGGGAAAGTTCCAGTAGATAAAATTTGAAAATATGGGGCCGAAGAATTTCGAGCAGCAGTTGATGATGATTCCGAACGGGCTGAATTCTGGTTAGAAAATACTACTCGGGTTCGGAAGAATTATCTTGTACACCGAAAGAATGTCCAAATGTGCCGCCTCACCGCTAAAAGATACACTTACCATTGGTGGAATACTAAAGCTTCAGTTGTTCCGAAGAAGAAATTACATGGGAATTCTTTCGCATCGAGTTTAGAAAAAATATATCACCAGAGGTTCCTTGACCGAAAAGAAAAGAATTTCTTGAGCTAAAACAGGCAATAGATCAAGATTCGAATATGAAAGAGAATTTGTTCGATTGAGTAAATATGCTCGAGAATGGGTACACAGTCGGTCGAAATGTGCAAACGATTCAAGAAGGGTTGAATGAAGACATTAAGTTACTTGATCGAATTCTTGAAATTCGAGAGTTTGCTACATTGGCGAGAGAGCTTATAAAGCAAAAGAATTGAGCAAAGAAAAGAAACAGCAGAGAGGAAGCTCGAATTTTAGTAAAAGACCGATGGGAAAATCCCGTTTCGCTTCAAAGAAATTGAAGAAATATCGGATCGTTTACTTGACCATTGGGTATTCGGGCAAAGAGCGAGGTTCTCAACGCACTAATCCAAGGCCTTCTACTCCATCGGTGACCAGTGTTGGCAGTGTTGGCACTCCTAAACCGAGATGCCAGTACTGTAATAAAGCTCATTTTGGTGAATGCCGATTTAAGAGTGGGGCTTGTTACCGATGTGGTTCTTTTGACCATTTCCTCAGAGATTGTACAGAAAGGGTTGAAAAAGACGTTGAACATATATCGAAGCCGAGTAATCTAGTTTCGAGGGGCAGACCACCTCGACCATCCGGTAATGTCAATGGTAGTCGAGGAGCTACAAAAGATACTATAGGTAGGCCTGAGGTACGAGCACTGCTAGGACATATGCCATTCGTGCGAGAAGATGCTTCAAAGACCGATGTTATTATTGGTACATTTTCTTTACTTGATACCGATATTATGCATTGATTGATCCCGGTTCTACGATTCATATATATGTGTTAAACTTGCAATTGTTAAAATTTATCTGTTGAACTTCTTGAATTTGTGGTTAAAGTCTCAAACCCCCGGCGGTCTGTGTTAGTGGATAAAATTTGTAAAATTGTCCACCGATGGTAAGAGGTTATTGTTTCCTACCGATTTGATGTTACCGCCATTTGATGAATTTGACGTGATATTGGGTATGGATTGGTTAACCCAAAGATGATGCGGTAGTAAATTGTAAACAAAAATATATTGTGTTAAAATGTCGAATGGTGAGTTGTTCGGTGAAATCGATCGATAGAGGGTTATCGATATGATTTCAATAATGGCAACACAGCAGGTATGTCAAAAGGGTATGATGCTTACTTGGCTTATGTACTCGACACCAAGGTATCTCGAGTCAAAGATACAGGCGATTCGATGGTATGTGAATTTTCCGATGTGTTTCGGAAGAATTACCAGATTGCCACCGAAAGAGAAGTGGAATTTTCTATAGATTTGATTCCGAACTACTCCGATCTCCATAGCTCCGCATCGGATGGCTCCTATAGAATTAAAAGAGTTAAAGACACAATTGCAAGAGCTTGTTGATGGGGGTTTTGTTCGACCGAGTCATTCACCTTGGGGTGCTCCGGTTGCTTTGTGAAAAAGAAAGATGGGTCTTTGAGATTGTGTATCGACTACCGCAGACTTAATAAAGTAACCATAAAGAATAAGTATCCGCTTACCCGGATTGATGATTTATTTGATCACCGAAAGGTGCTACTATGTTTTCAAAGATTGATCTTCGATCGAGTTATTATCGATTCACGGTAAAGGAGTCGATGTGCCAAAAACAACCTTTAGAACTAGGTACGGGCATTATGAGTTTCTAGTTATGCCGTTTGGGCTAACTAATGCACTGCAGATTCATGGATTTGATGAACCGGATATTTAGACCGTACTTAGACAAATTTGTAGTAGTATTCATTGATGATATTTTGGTTTATTCTCGGATGAAGAAGAACATGCGAACATTTGAGAATTGTGTTGCAAATTCTACGAGAGAAGCGATTGTATGCTAAATTCAAGAAATGTGAATTTTGGCTTGAGAAGTGAGTTTTCTTGGACACATTGTATCTGCCAAGGCATCGGGTAGATCCAAGTAAAATCTCACTATTGTCAATTGGAGTCCACCAAGAATGTATCCGAAGTTAGAAGTTTCTTGGGTTTAGCTGGTTATTATCGGAGATTTGTACAGGATTCTCTATGATAGCTTCTCCAATGACTCGATTATTGTAGAAAGATGTAAAGTTCGAGTGATGATGAATGTCAACAAAGTTTCAACCGATTGAAAGACCTATTAACGAAAGCACTGTATTAGTGCAACTGAACCGGTAAGGAATTTGTTATTTACAATGATGCCTCATTAAATGGTTTAGGTTGTGTTTTGATGCAAGAAGGTAAAGTAATAGCCTATGCTTCAAGACAACTTAAACCACATGAAAGAAATTACCCAAGACATGATCTTGAATTAGCGCTATTGTATTTGTGTCAAGATATGGCAAGATTACTTGTACGGTGAGAAATGTCATATTTATACCGATCATAAAAGCTTGAAATATTTGATGACACAGAAAGATTTGAATTTGAGACAGCGCAGGTGGCTTGAACTAATAAAGGACTATGATTTGATTATTGATTACCATCCGAGTAAGGCTAATGTTGTAGCTGATGCTTTGAGCCGAAAATCTCTGTTTGCTTTACGAGCTATAAGTACCCGGTTATCATTGACTGATGATGGTTCAATCCTAGCTAAATTGAGAGCTAAACCGACATTTTTACAACAAATATGTGAAGCTCAGAAGAATGATGAGAAGCTACAGGTTAAACGGGCACAGTGTGAGTCAGGTAATGATTCGAATTTGATTGGTTCGATGATTGTTTATTATTCGAGGTAGGGTATGTGTACCTCGAATTCGAGCTCATACGAAAGATTCTACGCGAGGCCACATGAGTACTATGTCCGTACATCCGGGAGTAATAAAATGTATAATGATCTGAAAAAGATGTACCGGTGGTCGGAATGAAACGTGATATCTCCGAGTTTGTATCAAGGTGTTTAATATGTCAACAAGTTAAAGTTTGAACATCGGTACCTTCGGTTACTTGACCAATTACTATACCGGAATGGAAATGGGAAAGAATCACTATGGATTTTGTATCGGGCTACCTTTGTCTCCGAGGAAAAAGATGCTATTTGGGTGATTGTAGACCGATTGGCAAAGTCAGCTCACTTTATTCCGGTACGTATGGATTATTCTTTAGATAAACTAGCTGAACTGTACATATCTGAGATTGTCAGGTTACATGGAGTGCCTGTCTCCATTATATCAGATAGAGATCCCCAATTTACGTCTCGTTTCTGGGACAAATTGCAAGAAGCCTTGGGTACTCAGTTGTATTTCAGCACTGCATTTCATCCTCAGACAGATGGTCAATCTGAGCGTGTAATTCAAGTATTGGAAGATATGCTCCGATGTTGTATACTAGAGTTTGAAGGTAATTGGGAGAGGTATCTACCTTTGATTGAATTTGCTTACAATAACAGTTATCAATCTAGTATTAAAATGGCTTCGTATGAAGCTTTGTATGGTAGAAAATGTAGAACACCGTTATATTGGACAGAGCTCAGTGAAAGGAAGATACATGGGGTTGATTTGATTCGGAAATGTAAGAAAAGTAAAGGTTATTCGAGATAGTCTAAAAGCAGCTTCCGATCGTCAAAAATCATATGCCGACCTTAAGCGAAAAGAGATTAAATTTCAAGTCGGTGACAAGGTATTTCTGAAAGTGTCTCCTTGGAAGAAAGTTCTTCGATTCGGTCGAAAGGGTAAATTGAGTCCAAGATTTATCGGCCCTATGAAATCATAGAAAGAATTGGACAGTCGCTTATCGATTGGCATTATCACCGAACTTGATAGAATCCATAATGTTTTTCATGTATCTATGTTACGACGATATCGATCGATCCTTCACATGTTATTTCTCCGATAGAAGTAGAGATTCAACCGGATATGACTTACAGTGAAGAACCGGTCAAGATATTGGCACGGGAGACAAAAGAGCTTAGAAATAAAAAGATAAATTTGGTGAAAGTATTGTGGCAAAAGCACGGGATTGAGGAAGCAACATGGGAACCGGAGGAGGCAATGAGGAAACAATACCCAAACCTCTTTACTGGTAAGATTTTCGAGGACGAAAATCCTTAAAAGGGGGGGAGAGTTGTAATGGCCTAAATTAAGGTTATCGAACAATGGTTTCAGAACCATAGATCCGATTTAAAGAAAAATTTATTTTAATATTTTTGCTTGAAAATTTATATGATAGGAAAATCGTATGAAAATATTGATAGGAAAATTTTATCGATTTAGTGATTAGTTCGAAAAAGAAATTATTGAAGAAATTGGGTAAAATAAGGTATCGGACCTCTATCTCATAAAACCGAGTCAAAAATAATTTTATAAATATTTATGAAATGTTATTAATGTGGTATTAAAATTTCGTTAGGAAATTTTAATGTTTGGGTAGTCAATTAAATGAAAAGGACTGAATTGTAATAGGTGTAAAAGTTGCTAGAGTGATTAAATAGCTTATTAGTCTAATGAGAAAGGATTTAAAAGGTAATTAGACCCAAAAGTTATTTGGGCTGGCCGGCAAGGGTATGCAATCAGCAGAAAAATTGATAAATTAAGGGTAAAATTGGAATATTGCAAAATTAACTAAATAAAACTAGGACTAAATAGGAAATATCTAGATTTCTCTTCATTTCTCTTCAATTCCAGCAGCTAAAAACGCCATAGGAGGGTTCTCTAAGCTGGTATTTCATAATTTTGCACCAAGTGAGTTAATCCTTGCCTTTTTCTTGTAATTTTGTGTTTCTAAGACTTTTACAACTAGATCCTACTATTAAATTCATTAGTTTTTGATTTCATGGATGAAATTTAAAGTCACCATGGTTGAGTTCTGTAAGTTTATGATGAAATAGAATGAAATTAAAGCTTTAATTTGTTTATGAGATGATTTTATTAGGCAATTTCAATGGAAATTGATTTTGGGACCTAATTGTGAAAATGTTTGGAATTAAAGTCTATTGCTGAAATTCTGATTCCTAAAGGTTGTAAACTAGTTTAAGGTGACAGAATAAAATGTTAATTGAGAAAAATCAGCTCAATTGAGAGGCTAATTGAGTAGGGACGAAATTATCATTTATTAAAAGCTTAGGGGAAAAATGGTAATAAACAGCTTGCACTAAAACAGTTTGGACAGTAGCAGTAGACTAACTTTGAAAAATCACCAAAAATTGTAGGAATCGAATTAGAAGATGAAAAAAATATGTAATTAAAGCTTATTGAGTCTAGTTTCTCATAGAAGAAATATTGTAAGCAATGGATTTGTAAATTTTGAGATATAATGAATTTTGTGAGACAAGGTCAGAATGAATTCAGGTTCCCTGTTCTGACTTTGAGAAATTATAAAAATTGAATAAAAATAATTAGGGACTTAAATTTATATGTATAGAATTCTGAATGAGTCTATTTTAATAGAAACAAACAAGAACATCATTTGAATTCTGTATAAAGAGATAATTTATTTTTAGTGAAGAAGGGTCAGAACTGTTAGACAACAGAACAGGGGTGACTTTGAAGAATAAAATGTACTGATTGGGTAAACCAAAAATTCTGAAAATTTTATGGTAAAAATATATATGAGTCTAGTTTCAGGGAAAATTAACGGATCTTAATTTCGAGTTCCATAGCTCAAGTTATAAATAATTTAGTGACTATGACTCAAGTAGATAGCTTTAAATGAACTATAAATAATAGTTGAATTATAGAGAATGTTGCATATGAACATGAAATGTATTAAATTGATAATTAAATTTATTTATTTAGATCCAGAAGATTCAAATACGAAGCTAGATCGAGGAAAGGAAAAAGTTCGGGATTAATAGATTTTTACTGTTTACAATCAAGTATCAAGGTAAGTTCGTGTAACTTGAATTATATTCTTAAATTACTTGAGATTGTATGTTTTTGATATGAATATGATTTGAATGTTCATTGTATGAAAATTTATGAAGCATTGATATATTTGATAAAATGGGAAGAAATCCCGTTTGAATGAAAGGAAAATTCGATGGATTTCTGAAAAGGAATTGACGGTAAAAGGATCTAGCCGGACGGGTGATCCTATCTGATATAGCCCTCCCGAAGAATATGTGTAAAATGGATTTAGCCGGACGGTAATCCAATTAGGGTCTGAATTTAGCTTGGATGGTAATTCAGATCCAAGCTCATTAGAGTAATTGTCGTTGCGAGGATTTAGCCTGGGTGGTAATCCCGACAATACTCTATGAGTTTATATTGCGGATTTAGCTCGACCGTAATCCATTTGCAAGGTTGAGGTTCATGGAGTGTGCTCTCTGAAATGGAAATGTGCGCACATGAATATGAATTGACGGACCGAATTGTACACTAAAAGTGTACCTCGAAAATCCATTGAAATTCGATAAATTCAACGGGATAAATATGAAAAATAATAAGGAATGAAAATCATGGTATTGATGAGTACATCAATCATGGTATATATATATATTATTGATACATGGAAATTATTGTACTAACTTGAATGTTGAGTTTGTGTATGTTAGGGTAATAATGCATTGAATAGATATATGCATGTTTATTATATTGTATTGAAAATATTAGGTAAGTATAATTCTTGTTACATGAGCTTACTAAGCACAAAGTGCTTACCCGCTTCCTTTTTCCCTGCTTTGTAGTGTTAAGAGCTCGGAGGTCGGATTTGGTCGAGACACATCACATCGTCAACCTCGTGGATTTCGGTATATAAAGAAACTTTATTTTGGAAATCAATGGCATGTATAAGCTAACAAAGTAAATGTTAACGTGAAATGAATGTAAAGTTAGCCATTAGTATGGTTAACAAACACAGTTATAGATATGTGATGACGTTATTTTATATAAATGCATGAATCTATCATAAAAATATGTTGAATTGATTTGGTTGATGTGGATTGGTCTCGATTTAATATTACAGGAAGGTTAGATATTTATAAAAGGGCTATATTGAATATAAAAAAAAATTAATTCAGAAACTCCTAGAATGCCTCGCACCCTATTCCGGCAATGAATACGGGTAGGGGTATTACAAGCTCGGGCGTTCGCATCCATAAGTGAACTCGGACTCAACTCAACGAGTTCGGATGCCTAGTTACATTTCACGAACTTGGACTCAACTCAACGAGTTCGGACATTCGCATCCATAAGTGAACTCAGACTCAACTCAACGAGTTCGGATGCTCAACCATCCTAGTGACATGTCACTTGTATCCTAATCTATTCCTAAGGTTCAAACGGGATTTTCCTCGAACACATATCCTTGCCATCTTCCGTAAAATACCAAAACCAATACTCGGTAGTACTTTATATCTAACAATTAATACACATAATTTGCATTTTATTCGAAAATAACCACAAAGCATATATTTCATAATAAAATCAGCATATTATATAATTAACATCAATAACTTAAAAATAACAATTATGCTACATTATTTACACATGAACTTACCTTGGTACCAAAATATAAAGATTTTGCAATTTAGTCCACAATCTTTTTTTTTCCTCGATCGCGACTTGAATCTCGTTTCTCTTGATCTATAATGCCAAATTAATCTTATTTAATACATACATTCATCAAAACAGCATTTAATACGAACTTTGGAAAAATTACACTTTTGCCCCTAAACTTTTGCATAATTACACTTTTGCCCCTAGGCTCGGGAATTAAAATTTATTCCTTATTCTTATGTTTTATAACATGCTGATCATTTTTCCCTTCTATGGCAACATCAAATTCTTACTCTAACATATACTTGTGACTATTAGGTATTTTTGCCGATTAAGCCCTTTTACTCGTTTTCACTTAAAACCGAGTAGCACAAGTTGTCTAACATAATTTAAAACCCCATATTCTATCATAAAACATCAAAATACACAAATTTCACCTATGGGTATTTTTCCAAATATAAACCCTAGGTTGAATTATTGCTAACATAAGCTTAATCAAGCTACCGGGATTCCAAAGACGTAAAAAACATTAAAAACGGGGCTTGGAATCACTTACTATGGAGCTTGGAAGCTTGAAACAAACCCTAACTATGGAGAACCCTTGAAATTTCGGCCTAATGAAGAAGATGGACAAAAAATGGCTTTTAATTTTGTTTTTAATTCATTTTAATAACCAAATGACCAAAATGCCCTTACGACTAAACTTTCCAAAAATTTCATCCATGTCCAATTTTTTTCCATAGACTTAGAAGTTGGTCAAATTTTTATTTAAGACCTCCTAATTAATATTTCAATGCAATTTCATACTAAAAACTTCTAGAATGCAAATTTTACAACTTATTCGATTTAGTCCCTACTTTCAATTTAAGCACTTTAGGATAGAATTTCATCACGAAATTTTCACACAATCATGAAATCATATCATATTCATCAAAATAATTATAAAATAATTATTTCTATCTCGGATTTGTGGTCACGAAACCACTATTCGATTAAGCCCTAATTCAGATATTACAACTCTCCCCTTTTAAGGATTTTCGCCCTCGAAAATCTTACCGAAACAGTGTGGGTATTGGTTTTTCATATTTTCTTCAGGTTCCCATGTAGTCTCATCTACCCCATGCTTTTGCCACAACACTTTCATAAGTGCAACACTTTTATTTCTTAGTTGTTTGACTTCTCGAGCTAAAATCTTAATCGGTTCTTCTTCATAAGTCATATCCGGTCGTAGTTCAACTTCTGTAGGTGAAATTATATGTGAAGGATCCGAACGATACCGACGTAACATAGATACGTGAAACACATCATGAATCTTCTCTAATTCAGGTGGTAGCGCTAGCCGATATGCTACTGGTCTAACTTTTTCAATTATTTCATACGGTCCAATAAAACGCGGACTTAACTTGCCCTTTCGTCCAAATCTAAGGACTTTCTTCCATGGAGACACTTTCAAAAATACCTTATCACCAGCTTGAAACTCCATTTCTTTTCGCTTCAAATCCGCATAAGATTTCTGCTCTATCTCAAGCGACTTTCAAACAATCTCGAATCACTTTCACCTTTTCTTCGGTTTCTTTTATTAAATCAACTCCATAAATCTGATTTTCCTTGAGTTCACCCAATACAATGGCGTCCGACATTTACGACCATATAATGCTTCATAAGGTGCCATCTTCAAACTCGTCGATAACTATTATTATAAGCAAATTCTACCAATGGTAAGTACCTTTCCCAACTATCTTGAAATTCCAATACGCAACATCTGAGCATGTCTTCAAGAATCTGAATTACTCTCTCTGATTGTCCATCAGTTTATGGATGAAAGGCAGTGTTGAAATTTAACTTTGTACCTAATGCCTCTTGCAACTTTTGCCAAAATCGTGAGGTAAACCTCGGATCTCTATCCGAAATGATTGACAAAGGTATCCCATGAAGTCTAACAATCTCTCGGATATACAATTCAGCCAACTTATTAAGAGAATAATCTGTATGTACCGGAATAAAATGAGCCGATTTAGTCAGTCTGTCAACTATTGCCCAGATGGCATTTTTCTTCCTTGGAGTTAACGGCAACCCTGATATAAAATCCATAGTAATCCGATCCCATTTCCATTCAGGAACCATAATAGGCTGAAGTAATCCTGAAGGTACTTGGTGTTCAGCTTTCACTTGTTGACAAACTAAGCACTTTGATACAAACTCGGAAATATCTCTTTTCATTCCACTCCACCAGTACATTTTCTTTAAGTCATTATACATCTTCGTACTGCCCGGATGAACCGCCAAACAACCATTATGTGCTTCATGCAAAATCTTTTGAATCAACTCATCATTTTTCGGTACACAAATCTAATTTTTAAACATCAAACAACCATCAGAACCGATTCTGAAATCTGATCCCGTATCAGCTTCACACTGTTTTCTCTTGGCTAGCAAATCTTGATCATTTTTCTAAGCTTCAAAAATCTCTTGTAAAAACATCGGTCTTGCTCTTAACTCTGCTAGAATCGAACCGCCATCGACATTTTCAATCGAGTGTTCATAACTCTCAAAGCAAACAACAACTTTCTGCTTAAAGCATCGGCAACCACATTCGCTTTTCCCGGATGATAATCAATAACAAGCTCGTAATCTTTCAATAACTCTAACCATCTTTGCTGTCTCAAATTCAAGTCTTTTTGTGACATCAAGTATTTAAGACTTTGTGATCGGTATATACTCGGCACTTTTCACCATACAAATAATGTCACCAAATCTTCAAAGCAAACACCACTGCAGCCCAATTCCAAATCGTGAGTAGGATAATTCATCTCATGAGGTTTTAACGCCTCAAGCATAAGCCACCACTTTTCCTTCTTGCATGAGTACACACCCCAAACCATTTAGATAAGCATCACTATACACCACAAATTCTTTACCGATTCGGGTTGTATCAACACCGGTGCTTCAGCTTAATAACTTTTTCAATTCTTCAAACTCATTGACATTCTTCCGTCCATTCAAATTTAACATCCTTTCGAGTAGTCTAGTTATAGGAGCCGCAATTATAGAAAATCCATTTACAAACCGCCGATAATACCCAGCTAGCCCCAAGAAACTCCTAACTTCGCTACATTTTTCTATGGTTTCCAATCAACAATGGCTGAAATTTTACTAGGATCAACCCGTATACCATCACCAAATAATATGACCCAAAATCCAACTTCCCGGAGCCAAAATTCACTTTTACTAAACTTAGCATACAGCTGCTTATCTCTCAAAGTTTGCAAAACTATCCTCAAATGCTCAGCATGCTCTATCTCATCCTTTGAATAAATTAAAATATCATCTATAAACACCACAACAAATCTGTCCAGGTATGGCCGAAATATGCGATTCATTAAGTCCATAAACACAGCAGGAGCATTTGTCAACCCGAATGGCATAACTAAAAATTCATAATGACCGTACCTTGTTCTAAAAGTAGTTTTAGGCACATCTGACTCTTTCACTCGCAGCTGATAATACCCAGATCTCAAGTCAATCTTTGAAAACCATGTCGCTCATTTTAGTTGATCAAACAAATCATCAATTCTCAGCAATGGATAATTGTTTTTGATTGTCACCTTGTTTAACTGCCGATAATCAACACATAATCTCATAGAACCATCCTTCTTTTTCACAAATAACACGGGAGCACCCCAAGGTGAAAAACTTGGTCTCACAAAGCCTTTATCAGTCAACTCTTGCAACTGCGACTTTAATTCTTTCAACTCTGTTGGTGCCATTCTATATGGAGCAATCGAGATCGGAGTTGTTCCTGGTATCAAATCTATACCAAATTCTACTTCCCTGACTAGAGGTAAACCTGGCAATTCTTCTGGAAATACATCCGCAAATTCACACACAACCGGCATTGATTCAACTTTCTTTTCAACTTCTTTTGTATTAATTACATATGCCAAATAAGCTTCATAACCCTTTCTCAAATATCTCTGAGCCGACATCGAAGAAATCATACTAAATATTGCCTTTGATTTGTCTAGTTCAACCCGCAAGATTTCACCACTTTCACATTTTAATTCTATAACCTTTTCTTTGCAATTTACTATAGCATCATGCAATGTCAACCAATCCATACCCAAAATAACATCAAATTCATCAAACGGCAACAACATCAAGTCGCCCGGAAAGTAATGACCCCGAATCATTAAAGGGCATTTCTTGCATACTTTATCAACTATCACACATTTGCCTAGTGGATTCGACACTCTAATCATAAATTCTGTGTTCTCAACAGTATATTCATACTAGACACCGTTTCATGCATACATATGAATGAGTAGAACCGAGATCAATCAAAGCAATAACATTAGTATCATAAAGAGAAAATGTACCGGTAATCACATCGAGTGAGGAAGCATCTTCACGCGCTTTAATAGCATAAGTTCTAGCCAAGCTCTTCCTTCGAGATCTAACTGCTGCATCTCCGCTACATTCTTCTTGCTTGTTTCACTTTCACTTTTCTCGGATACCTTCCCTCGAGTCTGCACCACTAGCTTTTACATTCTCAAATTTTTCTTTCTCACTCTCTTTGGGCGTCTCTAATAAAATGATCTGAGAACCACATCGAAAACATTCATTTGCTCTGACGGACCAAAATGATTTCTACCACACACGGCACTCGGGTTTAACAAATCTCGTATTTCCACACTAGCCGCAAAAGTAGTCCGAGATTTAGGACCCACATTTCGCTTCTTAAAATTTCCATATGATTGCCCAAATGAAACTTGGGAACGAGGATTCATATTTCTTGACTTTCCGGTTTTACGTGAGGGTGCATTACTCATTGGTCTTTTCTTCCAATTTCATGTTTGATTCTACCTTTTCTTTTCCTTCAAGAATTCTTCACCTTGCAAGCTCGATCGACAAGTACCACCATTTCTTTTAGTTCAAGGATCCCAACAAATACCTTAATGTCTTCGTTAAGCCCGTCTTCAAATCGTCGGCACATCTTAGCTTCAGAGGAACATATTCCCGGTATACTTACTCAATCGAACAAACTCTCTTTCATACTCGAGACTGTCATATTACCTTGCTTCACTCAAGAAACTCTTTACATTTCGATCAATAAATCTTTCACTAATATATTTCTTCCAAACTCTTCTTGAAAGAATTCCCGTGTTACCCTCTCTTTCGGTACCACCGAAATCAAAGTCTTCCACCAATTATAGGTGAATCTCTCAACAAAGATGTAACACATTTCAAACATTCTTCGTGTACAAGATAATTCATCAAATACGGATAGAATTTTCAAGCCGAACTCGCTTTCTGCATCATCATCAATATTTGCTCTAAATTCTTCACCCTTGTTTACGAATTACACAACGGGGTTCTGTGAAATTTTATCATATCCACTCCCTGAGGCATCGGAGGCATAGGTTGAGGAATTGGGGAAGGTGGGGGAGGTCGTACATTTGGGTTCGCACGAACGAACTCAGTGTACCATGCACTCATCATTTGGAGAAAGGCTTCCCGATCCCTTTCTCCTCCTCCCTGACCAACAGTAGGGGGTGGGTTTTCAGTCGGCGCTGCCCCTTCAGTTGGAGCTGGCGCATTACTCTCTACTTCATCTACCACAGCTGGATTGGGATCCATTTACTATATAAAAATCATTTAAAAAGGTCAGAAGTCGTCACACTATCACAATTCATACATATGGCATGTATAACAAAATCTGTACATACAACACGTAGTCCGAGAACCGACTAAACCTGCTCTGATACCACCAAATGTAACGCCCCCACGCCTGAAACCATCGCCGGAGTCGAGCTTGCGGGGTTACCGAACATAATTTATCAAATTAAGAACTTCAAATCATTTGTTTCTACATTCACAGCTTTCTAGCTACCCGCGTCACAATTACAAGAAAAATCATATCTCGAGTTAATAAACTTCAAATCAAGATCCGTAAATTTTTCCTAAATCTAGACTCATATATCTATTTACTAATTTGTTTCTAGAATTTTTGGTTGGGCCAATTAGTACAGTTTATTAGTTAAACTCTCCCCTATTTCAGGGTTTGACTACTTTGACATCTATGTATTATGAATCAGATATCTCTCTATACAGAATTTCAATGACTACTAGGTTTATTTCTCTTAAAACTAGACTCAATAAGGAATCTTTACATATAAATAATGACTTCTAATTATTTTTGTACAATTTATTATGAATTTTTAAAGTCAAAATAGAGGATCCAAAAATCACACTGGCCCTGTTTCACAAGGTTTCAAATATCTCATAAAGTATAATTTATATGCCTGTTTTTTTTATCCATATGAAAATAGACTCATTAAGCTTCAATTTCATAACTTGATCATCATTTAATTCCATTTATACTATTTTTAGTGATTTTTCAAATTCGTGTTATTGCTGCAGCAATATTCTGTTTTAAGGTAAATTTCATCTTTTCATGAGTTGTTATGAACTAGATAACCTATTAAACTTCCATGATATCAAACATGATCTAAATTTAACCATCACCATGACTTATCAATATCAAACATTTTCTCAACCAATCATGGCCATATCATAAAATTATTTACACAAAATAAGTATATTGCTATACATGCCATACTTAAGTTTTACAAGCCATTTACCCAGATGAAAGTCCTTTGGATAGTGTGATCGAACCTTCGACCCGTCCAATTTCCCGAGCTGGCTTGTTCAAAACTACAGTAAATAAAGAGGAGGGAGTAAGCATAAATGCTTAGTAAGTTCATATGTAAATAACAAGTAACATAACAATACAATTATACCAAACAACTTTAACATGGTATCACCAAAACATATATCACATTTCTAAACATCATTCATCATCTTACCACCTTATCATTGTTGTATCTATTTTCACCCCGAGGGTTAAGAACATACCTGTCCAAAGTGTCCATTTCACAACACTTACCAAAACGTCGCTTACATCATAAGTGTTCTTCCATTTCACTAGAAATTTCACCTGTTGAACACATCGGAATACAACTCGGATACACGGATAATTTGCACATAAGTGCCTCATATGTAATCAAGAAATCATGTAACCCGCCCCTAGGTGAACTCGGACTCAACTCAACGAGCTCAGGCGTTCGCATCCATAAGTGAACTCGGACTCAACTCAACGAGTTCGGATGCCTAGTTACATTTCACGAACTCGGACTCAACTCAACGAGTTCAGACATTCGCATCCATAAGTGAACTCGGACTCAACTCAACGAGTTTGGATGCTCAACCATCCTAGTGACATGTCACTTGTATCCTAATCTATTCCTAAGGTTCAAACGGGATTTTCCTCGAACACATATCCTTGCCATCTTCCGTAAAATACCAAAACCAATACTCGGTAGTACTTTATATTTAACAATTAATACACATAATTTGCATTTTATTCGAAAATAACCACAAAGCATATATTTCATAATAAAAATAAGCATATCATATAATTAACATCAATAACTTAAAAATAACAATTATGCTACATTATTTACACATGAACTTACCTTGGTACCAAAATATAAAGATTTTGCAATTTAGTCTACAATCTTTTCTTTTCCTCGATCGCGACTTGAATCTCGTTTCTCTTGATCTATAATGCCAAATTAATCTTATTTAATACATACATTCATCAAAACAGCATTTAATACGAACTTTGGAAAAATTATACTTTTGCCCCTAAACTTTTGCATAATTACACTTTTGCCCCTAGGCTCGGGAATTAAACTTTATTCCTTATTCTTATGTTTTATAACATGCTGATGATTTTTCCCTTCTATGGCAACATCAAATTCTTACTCTAACATATACTTGTGACTATTAGGTATTTTTGTCGATTAAGCCCTTTTACTCGTTTTCACTCAAAACCGAGTAGCACAAGTTGTCTAACATAATTTAAAACCCCATATTCTAACATAAAACATCAAAATACACAAATTTCACCTATGGGTATTTTTCCAAATATAAACCCTAGGTTGAATTATTGCTAACATAAACTTAATCGAGCTACCGGGATTCCAAAAAACGTAAAGAACATTAAAAACGGGGCTTAGAATCACTTACTATGGAGCTTGGAAGCTTGAAACAAACCCTAACTATGGAGAACCCTTGAAATTTCGGCCTAATGAAGAAGATGGACAAAAATTGGCTTTTAATTTTGTTTTTAATTCATTTTAATAACTAAATGACCAAAATGCCCTTACGACTAAACTTTCCAAAAATTCCATCCATGTCCAATTTTTGTCCATAGACTTAGAAATTGGTCAAATTTTTATTTAAGATCTCCTAATTAATATTTCAATGCAATTTCATACTAAAAACTTCTAGAATGCAAATTTTGCAACTTATTCGATTTAGTCCCTACTTTCAATTTAAGCACTTTAGGCATAGAATTTCATCACGAAATTTTCACACAATCATGCAATCATATCATATTCATCAAAATAATTATAAAATAATTATTTCTATCTCGGATTTTTGGTCACGAAACCACTATTCTGATTAAGCCCTAATTCAGGATATTACAAAAGATACCATGACAACATGACGGGAAATGAATAAGACCATGGTTGAAAGATACCATGGCAACATGACAGAAAATGAGTAAGACCATAGTTGAAAGACACTATGGCATCATGTCGAAGATAAATAAGACTGTGGATGGGAGATGCTATGACATCAGTTGAACAATTGATATTCAGGTAATATGTATTTGATGATGAATGATTATATGGAAATATATGTATAAAATAGTTGTATGAAATAATTAAGAAGATAGATAAATGAAATAAGTATAGGTACATGGAATTTAATTTATGTTAAGTTTAATATGAACTATTACCAAATAAATATACATAAGATATAAGGAAATGATGGTGCATGAAATATTGATATAACGAAATGAATGATATATGTTTATGAAGAAACGGTAAGAGAATAATATGTTTTGTGACATGTACATATAAGATTATCTTTGATATGTTGATACAAGGAAATTATGTAAGTTGAGACTATTATTAAACTCAAGTGTGATATGTCGAGAAAATAGATATATCAATGTTGAAATTATATGAAATATGTACAAGTATACTAACAATGTTGATGTTTGATACTTAGACAAGTGCCAAGCTATTGATTGAACGGTAATATGTTTATTTGTATGATGCATTGAATTGATAAGTATTTAATTGAAATTTTTGTTAAATGATATGTAAATCTTGTTAATGCCTCGAAACCCTGTTCGGCAATGAATACGGGTTAGGGGTGTTACATCTACAACATTTACAAGCTACTCCAGGTAAGTTCATATGGTTGAACTTTTATGATTATTTGTTAATTTAGGAATGATATAATAAATTATCTTATATGTTTGTTATTCAAATTAAGTGAAATGCAGGATTGAGTACGATCATTCTGTGACAAAAGAAGAATTGATGGATAAGACAGTGGTTAGACCATGATAATGTTTAAATGTAAGACCATAGCTAGGCTATGACATTTTAGTGAAAAGACTATAATTGGGTTATGGCACAGTGAATATAAGACCATGGTTGGACCATGGCAGTAAATATACGTGTAAGTCCATAGTGGGGCTATGACATCCTAATGATAAGACCATAACTGGATTATGGCACTATGAGTGTCAAACCATGGCAGGACTATGGCAATATATGTGTAAGATCATAGTTGGACTACGGCATCAAAAAAACAATATACTCAAATCCGTAAGACGTTCTCTAATTTGACAAAGATTGGTAAGTGTAATATGGTACTAATGTGATAGAATTTAAGTAGTTATTGATATTGAGCTCAATCAAGTGAATTCATCATTTGAAGTTGTGAATGGCAGGAATCGTTAATGAAATGCTTTTTTAATGATATATATGTTATAGTATGTTCGATAAGCTTTTTATTTTAAGCCTATGAACTTACTAAGCTTCATTAAGCTTACTTGTGTCATTGAATGCTCTTTGTAGATTTTCAACAAGTTCGGAGGATCAGATCAACACATTGGACTACACTATCCAGATTACTCTGATAGATTTTGTTAAATATCTTATGGTTTATATGACATGTATAGGGTTGGTTTAGAAAAGAGTTAAACTTATAACATGGTTGTGAATGATACATATGTATATGTTTGTATGCATGTATTTAGTAGTAGTTTTTAGTAAACAATGAATGGAGTTATTATGGTAAGTTTATGCAAATAAGTCTTGTGATTACATATTATGTTTAAAACTTGATTTTTGGCTTGTATTGGTTGCTTGATTGGGATATATTGGTGTATATCAATGTTATGTGCAAGTTGATATTAAAAAAAGTGAGAAAAGTGGCCTCAAAATGACCTATTTTTGTCCACACATGCGTGTATCTCAGTCGTATGTGGCACACGACCTGACACATGGGCATGAGGTCTGGCCGTGTGTCCCCTACACCTTGAAATTTCAAAACAGAATGCCCAGGTTTTTGTACACAGGCTAGTACATGGGCGTGTGACTTGGTCGTGTAACTCCTGCACTTTACACACAGCTTAGCACACGGGTGTGTGGTTGGCCGTGTGTCACAAGTCAGAGAGTTACGCGAGTAAGGACACGGGTTGAGACACGGCAGTGTGTTTCATTCGAATGCCTACACGGCCTAAGACACAGGCGTGTCTCCTAACCATGTGAGCCATAAGGTCTGGCCACACGGGCATGTGTCCCCTACTCTTAAGAAAAAATTGAGATTTTGAAAAAATTTTCTTGAGCCTTCGGTTTAGTCCCGGTTCACTTCTAAAGTGTATATTGGGCCTCAATGGCCCATCTAAGGGACAATATAAATATTTTATGATTGATTCTTGATATGAATAATAAATGTTGTGAAATATCTGTAATTAATCAATAAAGTTCGGTAATACTCCGTAGCCCTGTTCTGGCAACGGATAAGGATTAAAGGTGTTACACAGGATCTCAATTTACACCTAACTTGTACACAAAAAACAAAATTGTACGTTGAGCAATAGACCTTAGTGGTACCTTATGATTCAAGTGATGATAATTTAATATAAAAGCATGACAATACGTATATGAACTCAATTTGTAATTTATATAAGTTTATATATAGAGAGAGAGGTAAGTATTTATATCCCATTAGGTAAGCCAATTTGTTTAACATTTCAATATTATCATTTCGCACCATATTTGTATACTTACACCTACCCAATTATATACCACATTTGTAAACATATACTTAATCGTATGCATAAACACTTATTTTTATCTTAACCCATTTCCATAATTTCTGAGGTTATTAGCTTTTAACTTAATAGGCCCTTAAGGCTCATTTTTGGCTCATTTTGCATGATCTTTTATATGTTATCATATATCACATTTCATATGTGTGCAATTATGTCATATCAATTCACGTTTCATATCCAATCTACCTTATAACTAAATCACATTCATACGCTCCTATTAACCTAACTCGGATTTTCAAGACGGATACTCAGATAAATCAATCTACATCTCAAACTAGCACCGCAGTGTATCATCGGGTTTATGTGCATCATCAGATAAATCAAAGAATGTTTATTGGCATACATAGTGCATAACCAGGTATACTGAAGCAAATATACTAGCACGTAAGTGTATCATCGAATATACCGAAACAAATATACTAACATATAAGTGTATCATTGGATATACCAAAGTAGTTGTACTGGCACGTAAATGCATCATCGGATAAATCGAAGTATAGATATGTACAATTAATAGAATAGCCAATTTCCAATTTCATAATATAGTTCAATTCACATCTCATCATTCTCAATTCAATATCAATTCATCATTGCATCATATGATATAACATAATTCAACTCAATTTCATACAAATTTTCTATATTAGTTAAGTCATTAAACTTTGCATTCTATTCAATTTAGTCATTGTCTCGATATTTAATTTCAACTGTAACATTTCAACTCAATAACCATTAATAACTCATATCAATATAATATAATGCAAAATGTCACTAGTATGCAATAATTAGATTAGTCTCGGGTTATAGAGATACAAACCGAAAACTCGTGTTACTCGTTGTCCACTCTCATCTTTCCTTTCCTTTTTGACGGTCCTGCCCCGTTTTTAACTACGAATAATAATTCAAAAATAATATAATATCAAATTTCATCAAAATCATATTCAATTATAAAAGTCATACATATTTTACAATTTATTCAATTTAATTCTTAAACTCGAGACAAACATAATTTTTTATTTAGACCCTCGAATTAAGATTTGATTTCACAATTACTCATTAGGGACTTCCTATTTCTTATTTCTATTGTTAATTGTACATTTTATTCAATTTGGTTCTTATGAATAAGACTAACAATTAAACTGTTAAATCTAGTTCTTTTTCACATCTAAACTTAAAATCTATCAATTTAACACCAATTTCTTCAAGAAATCAACAACTTTCAAAAACTTTAATATTTTTGTAAATTGGTATATAAGCTTGTTAAATCAAGTTCCTATAACCGTAAAAACATAAAATTAGAAGAAAAAAAAATTAATTGCACTAACCAATTTATTGTTGAAACTTGAAACCCTTATGGCCGATTCTTGATTTCTTTGGCTATGGTGTTTTCGGTGGTTGGAAGAAGATAAGGATAAATTCTCTTTCTTTCCGCCTTTATATGTTTAGTTTATACATTATAAAATTTTAGTTATAAAATTTAATAATAATAAAACTTACACATTTCACCATTGTGCACTATACATGGTTTATTTTCCATTTTAGACCTTAGGTTAATAATAATTTTAATGTAATATCCTGATTTTGGGCCTAGTCGGAATAGTGGTTTCGTGACCACAAAATCCGAGATAGAAATAATTATTTTATGATTATTTTGAGGTCTATGATATGATTGCATGATTGTGTGAAAATTTCGTGAAGAAATTTTATGCATAAAGTGCTTAAATTGAAATTAGGGACTAAATCGAATAATTTGCAAAACTTGCATTCTAGAAGTTTCTAGTATGAAATTGTTTTGAAATATTAATTAGGAGGTCTTAAATAGAAATTTTACCAATTTCTAAGTCTATGGACAAAATTGGACATGGATGGAATTTTTGGAAAGTTTAGTAGTAAGGGCATTTTGGTCATTTAGGGTAAAATGAATTAAAATACAAAATTAAAGCCAATTTTGCTCATCTTCAACCCCATGGCTGAATATAGCAAGGAGAAACCATGGCTAGGGTTTTTCAAGCTTCCAAGCTCGATTGTAAGTCCGTTCTAGCCTCGTTTTTAATTATTTTTACGTTTTTGGAGTCTTGGTAGCTCGATTAAGCTTATGCTAGCAATAATTCAACCTAGGGTTCATATTTGGAAAAATACCCATAGGTGAAATTTGTGTATTTTTGTGTTTTATGATAGAATATGAGGTTTTAAATTATGTTAGACAACTTTTGCTACTCGGTTTTAAGCGAAAACTAGCAAAAGGGCTTAATCGAGAAAAATACCTAATAGTCATAAGTACATGTTAGAGTGAGAATTTGATGTCTCCATAGAAGGGAAAATGATCAGCATGTCATAAAACATAAGAAAATAGGCTGAAGTTTAATTTACGAGCTTTGGGGAAAAAGTGTAAATATGCAAAAGTTTAGGGCAAATCGTAATTTTGCCAAAATATGATTTTGGGTCAATTTGAATAATGTGAGTCCTAATTAGACTATATTTTAAATGATAGAGCAAGGAAAACTGAAATTGAGCTAAAATGGAAAAATACCAAGTTGTGGACGAAATGGTAAAAGTAGCCATTTTTGCATACGAGGTAAGTTCATGTGTAAATAATGTAGCATAATTGTTATTTTTAAGTTATTGATGGTAATTATATGATATGCTGATTTTTTTATCGTGAAATATTATGCTTTGTGGTTAATGTTGAGTAATATGCAAATTATGTTTACTACTTGATAAATATGAATTGCTACCGAGTATCGGTTCCGATATTCCATGGAAGACGGTAATGTGAGATCGAGGAAAAAAGCCCGTTTGAACCTTAGGAATAGATTAGGATACAAGTGACATGTCACTAGGATGGCTGAGCATCCGAACTCGTTGAGTTGAGTCCGAGTTCACTTATGGATGCGAATGTCCGAACTCGTTGAGTTGAGTCCGAGTTCGTGAAATGTAACTAGGCATCCGAACTCGTTGAGTTGAGTCCGAGTTCACTTATGGATGCGAACGCCTGAGCTCGTTGAGTTGAGTCCGAGTTCACTTAGGGGCGGGTTACATGATTTCTTGATTACATATGAGGCACCTATGTGCAAATTATCCGTGTATCCGAGTTGTATTCGATGTGTTCAACGGGTGAAATTTCTAGTGAAATGAAAGAACACTTAAGATGCAAGCGACGTTTTGGTAAGTGTTGTGAAATGGACACTTTGGACAGGTATGTTCTTAACCCTCGGGTTGATAATAGATACAACAACGATAAGGTAGTAAGATGATGAATGATGTTTAGAAATATGATATATGTTTTGGTGATACCATGCTAAAGTTGTTTGGTATATTTGTATTGTTATGTTACTTGTTATTTACATATGAACTTACTAAGCATTTATGCTTACTCCTCCTCTTTTTTACTGTAGTTTTGAACAAGCCAGCTTGGGAATCGGGACGGTCGAAGGTTCGATCACACTATCCAAAGGACTTTCATCCGGGTAAATGGCTTGTAAAACTTAAGTATGGCATGTATAGCAATATATTTATTTTGTGTAAATAATTTTATGATATGGCCATGATTGGTTGAGAAAATGTTTGATATTGATAAGTCATGGTGATGGTTAAATTTAGATCATGTTTGATATCATGGAAGTTTAATAGGTTATTTAGTTCATAACAACTCATGAAAAGATGAAATTTGCCTTAAAACAGAATATTACTGCAACAATGACATGAATTTGAAAAATCAATAAAAATAGTATAAATGGAATTAAATGATGAAAAAGTATGAAATTGAAGCTTAATGAGTCTATTTTCATATGGGTAAAAAAAAACAGGCATATAAATTATACTTTATGAGATATTTGAAACCTTGTGAAACAGGACCAGAGTGATTTCTGGATCCTCTATTCTGACTTTAAAAATTCATAATAAATTGTAAAAAAATAATTAGAAGTCATTCTTTATATTTACAGATTTCTTATTTAGTCTAGTTTTAATAGAAACAAACCTAATGGTCATTTAAATTCTGTATAGAGAGATATCTGGTTCGTAATACACAGATGTCAGAGCAGTCAAACCCTAAAACAGGGGAGACTTTAACTAATAAACTATACTAATTGGCCCAACAAAAAATTCTAGAAAAAAATTATTAAATAGATATATGAGTCTAAATTTAGGGAAAATTTACGGATCTTGATTTTGAGTTTCGTAACTCGAGATATGATTTTTCTTGTAACTGTGACGTTAGTAGCTAGAAAGCTGTGAATGTAGAAACAAAAGATTTGAAGTTCTTAATTTGATAAATTATGTTCGGTAACTCCTCAAGCTCGACTCCGGCGACGGTTTCGGGCGTGGGGGCATTACATTTAGTGGTATCAGAGTAGGTTTAGTTAGTTCTCGGACTAACCTAGCATGTGTAAAAGTTTAGCTATACATGCCACTGATCTGTGATAGTGTGATGTCTTCCGACGCGTATGAGTACCGTCTTATTTAGACAGGGTACTCTCCAACCGAGCTGCGCGACCATGTTCAATGTTATGCGAAGGTATTTGAGTAAAGTTATGATTATGATAAGTCTTGGTTCAGAAAAGTATGAATAAAAGTTTATGATACATATGTGATAATATGTGAGATGAAAGTTCATGTTGTGATAAATATCCATATTTGCTTAATGCTCATACGATGTAGTATATGTGGCTTACTTGATAAGATGAACGGAATAAATAGAAAGTAGTAGAGGTATGAATAAAGGTCATAATATCATGATACGAATGAAAATGTCCTTGTCTTGATTGGACGTTGAATGTTGATGAATGTTAATGATATATAATTTTTTATGAGATAAAGGATTATAATGAAATGAACTTATCTATGTTAAATTGTTGGACTGAATTATATGATTGTAATGATATGTACATGATGATGCACGAAATGAAAGTTGTAATTGTGATGCAAATATCTATGTTTGTTTGGCCTTATATGATGTCATGAGCATGAATTAATTTAATTAAATGAATGGATAAGTAAAGCTATCTAGAAAACATAGAATGTATGCATAAGTATATTGTCTAAATGGGACAATAGGAAAATTGGTGTAAGCCAACATGAATGAATGACATGATTTTGATGATGTTGCTATGATGATGGGAGTTGTGTCATATGTGTATGTATAAGAAAGTCGAGTCGAGGTCCTACAACCCTCCCCTTACCAAAGTGGTACTTATAATGGAATTTCATGAGATTTGTATTGAATAAGTTTCCTGTTGAGAACCCAAAGAGTTCAAAGATAGAATAATTATAAGTATGATCGAGATTGAAAATGAGCTGATAAGTAAAGTCGAGCCAAGAAAGTATCGGATTGATATAAAGATTATTGGTATTATGCATTTGTCCCGATTAGAAAAGGAATTCTCCTTGGTAAATCGAATTACTCGGTGCAAGGTCGAGAAAAGTGTAAATCGAAATTTATTCGAATTGGCCTTCTTTAGTGAATGGTTTAATATGAAATTTGTGACGAGAACTAGTTGGGGAAATGATAATTGAAATGTGAACTATCTGAGTGTGACAGCTTATGACCGGACAGATTTAGCGATCTCTTTTGAGATGTTCTATGTGTTTACCCGTTCTCGAAAATATTTCTATGGCTATTGATCTTCTGAAGAAATTCTTGTTATATGGGAATGTCTTTTAATCCTGGTGTTGGATGAAAGCATTGGTAATTTGACTGGTTTATAATTTATATTGCTCTATTTCATCGGGTATTCTATTTCATTTCGTCTGATAAGAATTGATGAGAGAATACATATGATATTATGATTCTGTTTCTTCTACTTGATGCTTCATCTGATATATATGTATGGGAAGATATATTGATCTTGTTATATTTGATTTCAGTGGGATTAAATGATGTTTTCTTTTGGACTTTCTTTCTTTGAAGAATTATCGGGGTATTCTGTATTTTCTCTATGAGTTTGGTTTTCGATTCTCCGGCATAGTATCGTATCTTGGGTTTCTTTATTCTGGATTTCTCTATCTTGGATTTCTTTATTCGGTTTCCTTGTTATCTTTGTTCCGTAATTTGTCAATTATGACTCGTGTTCGAAGTGCGTTCTTCAGCTCGTGATAATCATGTCAAATATGACTATACTTCTAATTTGATCTTGGTAATGTGGTGATTTTAGTATTGGGATTTTTCTAATTTCGTAAGGATTTGACATCGAGAAAGGCATAGGTGATAAAAGCGCGAGTTTCAATCGGTATGGTGAATTATTTATTTGAAAGATTTCATGTGACAATTATGTCAGGATTATTTTTCTCAAGTCTGATAATAGAATTTCATTTTGTACAGATAAAAGAGTAAATAGTCTGAACGAGAAGTGTATATTTATTAGAAAGAGTTGGATATTAGTTAAAGTCACTACGAATGATAAGGTTTTCGTCTTGTGAAAGTGAAAAGTTTATTACATGTTGACAGAGTTCGGATAGATGAGAATATTGGTAATCAAGCATCCGAACTAGACTAGTCTACATTGAGTAAAGACTTCCTGACTTTCAATAATGTACCGTTGTATGAATTGTGATGTGTTTCAAGACAGTGAGGTAATGTGATAGTTTAGAGCATTCGATGTTACATAAAATCTGAGTTGTTAAAGAGGTTAAAGCCGAGCATTGGGATCTATCAAAATTATCCTTGCCAGTGTTGATATTGGGATGGAAATGAGAAGGATTATTCTTGAGGCCATATCAGAATTATTTCCATGGCGGAAAGAGGAAAATGTGATGTATCCTATTGTTAAATGTTTGGCGAGATCTATAAATCATATCGGTATTGAATGAATTCCTACTCATCAGATTCATGGAATTTCAGGTCTTTTTGATTGTTGAATTTCTTGGAATTCTAGTCTCCATTAACCAAATTGAGATCTGGTTTTATGTCAAGATGACAAGGGAAACGGAGAAGGGTTGAAAATTTAAGAACAATTAAGAGATGAGTTCGTAAACTTTCAGAATATATGAGAAATTAATGAGATATATTGGAGGCACCGCCTGAGTGAAAGTTCTTCAGCACCGAATATGAAATTGAGGAATCTAAGTGAAGACCACTTTTCTGGTAAGATTTTCGGGGACGAAAATCCCCAAAGGGGGGGAGAGTTGTAATATCCTGATTTTGGGCCTAGTCGGAATAGTGGTTTCGTGACCACAAAATCCGAGATAGAAATAATTATTTTATGATTATTTTGAGGTCTATGATATGATTGCATGATTGTGTGAAAATTTCGTGAAGAAATTTTATGCATAAAGTGCTTAAATTGAAATTAGGGACTAAATCGAATAATTTGCAAAACTTGCATTCTAGAAGTTTCTAGTATGAAATTGTTTTGAAATATTAATTAGGAGGTCTTAAATAGAAATTTTACCAATTTCTAAGTCTATGGACAAAAATTGGACATGGATGGAATTTTTGGAAAGTTTAGTAGTAAGGGCATTTTGGTCATTTAGGGGTAAAATGAATTAAAATACAAAATTAAAGCCAATTTTGCTCATCTTCAACCCCATGGCTGAATATAGCAAGGAGAAACCATGGATAGGGTTTTCAAGCTTCCAAGCTCGATTGTAAGTCCGTTCTAGCCTCGTTTTAATGATTTTTACGTTTTTGGAGTCTTGGTAGCTCGATTAAGCTTATGCTAGCAATAATTCAACCTAGGGTTCATATTTGGAAAAATACCCATAGGTGAAATTTGTGTATTTTTGTGTTTTAAGATAGAATATGAGGTTTTAAATTATGTTAGACAACTTGTGCTACTCGGTTTTAAGCGAAAACTAGCAAAAGGGCTTAATCGGTAAAAATACCTAATAGTCATAAGTACATGTTAGAGTGAGAATTTGATGTTTCCATAGAAGGGAAAAATGATCAGCATGTCATAAAACATAAGAAAATAGGCTGAAGTTTAATTTACGAGCTTTGGGGAAAAAGTGTAAATATGCAAAAGTTTAGGGCAAATCGTAATTTTTCCAAAATATGATTTTGGGTCAATTTGAATAATGTGAGTCCTAATTAGACTATATTTTAAATGATAGAGCAAGGAAAACTGAAATTCCGGCTAAAATGGAAAAATACCAAGTTGTGGACGAAATGGTAAAAGTAGCCATTTTCGCATACGAGGTAAGTTCATGTGTAAATAATGTAGCATAATTGTTATTTTTAAGTTATTGATGGTAATTATATGATATGCTGATTTTTTTATCGTGAAATATTATGCTTTGTGGTTAATGTTGAGTAATATGCAAATTATGTTTACTACTTGATAAATATGAATTGCTACCGAGTATCGGTTTCGATATTCCATGGAAGACGGAAATGTGAGATCGAGGAAAAAAGCCCGTTTGAACCTTAGGAATAGATTAGGATACAAGTGACATGTCACTAGGATGGTTGAGCATTCGAACTCGTTGAGTTGAGTCCGAGTTCACTTATGGATGCGGATGTCCGAACTTGTTGAGTTGAGTCCGAGTTCGTGAAATGTAACTAGGCATCCGAACTCGTTGAGTTGAGTCCGAGTTCACTTATGGATGCGAACGCCCGAGCTCGTTGAGTTGAGTCCGAGTTCACTTAGGGGCGGGTTACATGATTTCTTGATTACATATGAGGCACTTATGTGCAAATTATCCGTGTATCCGAGTTGTATTCCGATGTGTTCAACGGGTGAAATTTCTAGTGAAATGAAAGAACATTTAAGATGCAAGCGACGTTTTGGTAAGTGTTGTGAAATGGACACTTTGGACAGGTATGTTCTTAACCCTCGGGTTGATAATAGATACAACAACGATAAGGTAGTAAGATGATGAATGATGTTTAGAAATATGATATATGTTTTGGTGATACCATGCTAAAGTTGTTTGGTATATTTGTATTGTTATGTTACTTGTTATTTACATATGAACTTACTAAGCATTTATGCTTACTCCTCCTCTTTTTTACTGTAGTTTTGAACAAGCCAGCTCGGGAATCGGGACGGGTCAAGGTTCGATCACACTATCCAAAGGACTTTCATCCGGGTAAATGGCTTGTAAAACTTAAGTATGGCATGTATAGCAATATATTTATTTTGTGTAAATAATTTTATGATATGGCCATGATTGGTTGAGAAAATGTTTGATATTGATAAGTCATGGTGATGGTTAAATTTAGATCATGTTTGATATCATGGAAGTTTAATAGGTTATCTAGTTCATAACAACTCATGAAAAGATGAAATTTGCCTTAAAACAGAATATTGTTGCAGCAATGACATGAATTTGAAAAATCAATAAAAATAGTATAAATGGAATTAAATGATGAGCAACTAATGAAATTGAAGCTTAATGAGTCTATTTTCATATGGATAAAAAAAAAGGCATATAAATTATACTTTATGACATATTTGAAACCTTGTGAAACAGGGCCAGAGTGATTTCTAGATCCTCTATTCTAACTTTAAAAATTCATAATAAATTGTAAAAAAATAATTAGAAGTCATTCTTTATATTTACAGATTCCTTATTTAGTCTAGTTTTAATAGAAACAAACCTAATAGTCATTTAAATTCTGTATAGAGAGATATCTGGTTCGTAATACACAGATGTCAGAGCAGTCGAACCCTGAAACAGGGGAGATTTTAACTAATAAACTGTACTAATTGGCCCAACCAAAAATTCTAGAAAAAAAATATTAAATAGATATATGAGTCTAGATTTAGGGAAAATTTACGGATCTTGATTTTGAGTTTCGTAACTCGAGATATGATTTTTCTTGTAACTGTGATGCTAGTAGCTAGAAAGCTGTGAATGTAGAAACAAAAGATTTGAAGTTCTTAATTTGATAAATTATGTTCGGTAACTCCTCAAGCTCGACTCCGGCGATGGTTTCGGGCGTGGGGGCGTTACATTTAATCCCTAAACCTTTAACCAATTGAAAATCTATAGTGATAAACTTTTACAATTTAATCATTGTACCTTAATTAGCTATCAAATCGATAAAATTATTTGACGAAACTTTAATATGCTTTTGTACTTGTCTCTTACATATTAAATATTAATATTTACAAGCTCAGTTTATAAAAATGGAGTTCCAAAACTATTATTTTTGACACCACTGACTTTCGAGTCGCTACATATTGTTTGTGATTTTCGATAGAAAATTTCACTGAGGTCATAACTTTCAATCAAGTTTTTTTTTCTTTTATGAGATTTTAGGGTTTTTTTTCCAGCTATTAGGATTATAGAATGATTGGCAATTTGGTGGATTAACTTGCTCTTTATCATTCTCTAAGTAGTTGATTTAATTATTTGGCTAATAGATTCATATTGTATAACAGAGACATTACAGTAAAGTTTGATTTTAGTTAATTTTACATTCCGTCAATCAAACGCCTGAATCTTACATTAGAGCCAAATGAATCAAGGTAATCTCACATTCCACTTGAAATCTTACATTCTTATAATTTTATTAGGAATGTAATCTGAGATTCAACAAGCCAAACGTAGGGTGTATTTCGATAAGGGATTTTTAGAAGAGATTTAATTTGTATCAAGGTTTCCAAAATTTTGAAAAATGAATTTCCTTGTTTGGATGAATATATTGGAGAATTTTAAATTTTGTGATTATTTTTTTTTAAATTCCACCTAAATTGGTGGTTTTCAATTTTCTCATAATTTTTAAATTCCATCTGTAATATAAAAAACTTAAAATTCAAAAACTTTTTATTTAATTCTAATATATATTTTAAACTTTATTTTATTAAAACTATTTATAAATCTTTACAATATAATGATATCTATATTCAATATTTTATATTATTCATTTTAATATAACTATTATTTTTAATTATTTTAATTTATAAAATTTCGATAACCTAATTTTCCTAGATCAATTATTTATCCAAACAATTAGAATTCATCAATTCAAATTCCTAGTAATTATAATTGATTTGGATAATTTTTTAAAAAATTAGGTTATTGAAATTTTACAAATTAAAAATAATTATAAAAGAAGAATAGTTTTATTAAAAATGAATAATATAAAATATTGAATATAGATATCATTATGTTGTAAAAATTATAAATAGTTTTAATAAAATAAAGTTTAGAAATATAAATTAGAATTAAATAAAATAATTTTGAAGTTTAAGTTTTTATCTTATAATAAGAACATGTGTATTAAATCAAATAAAAATTTAAGAGATTTGAAAAATCACCTCTTTTAAGTGAAATTTGAAAAGAAATTTGAGCTACTGAAAATTTCTTTTAATTTTTTTTTTTTTGAAATTCTGTAATATAATTTTTAGAATATTGACAAACTTGATACAAATGAAATTTCTCACCCAAAGACACGAGATTCAAAAGGTGGAGGGCCAAATTTGAACAAATAAAAATAGAAGGACTATATCAGCAGAAATCTAAAAGTATAGGGATATCCACCCCGGATAATTCATATAGTTGTACACGTATTTTGATTTCGTTGCCGGGTAAAACTAAAGGGTAAATTTCTAAGTTTCCAAGACAAGTCGATCAGAAATAATACCAACTTCGTCGTATTTCAATTTTTATCCAAACTCAGGGAACGGAGTTCCTTTTGTCAACGGAATTCCGTATTTCCTCTTCGTGTTTTTATTTAAAATTTTACCTCAAATTTTCTTATTTGATTTTACAGTAAAAATCATTATGGCATGGAACGTGTTCAAATTCTGTACCGCGTTACGTGCCTTTGGTTCGATTATGATTGTTTTCTTTCTTGGGCTTGTTGGGGTCACTTATTACGCTGCGGTCGTTGCTTATTATGGTCCACATCTCTTTCGTGGAGGCTTTGATACGCTTATTGCTGTTGCATTTCTCTTCTTGTTTCATCTTCTGGTAAGAACCCTTTTTTCTGTTTTATGATTTGTTTGTTTAAGTGTTAGCTCTATGGGGAACAATGGTCATTTAATATAGGATATTTTATGATAAAAGAGAGTGAATTTGAGTGATTTTAGGAGGTTCAATTAATTGATTTTGTCGTACGTAAGGGAAAAGGATTTTAGTTTTCATTGGTGATCAAAATGCAGGTTATTTGTGATAACTAAGGTATGAGAAGTTAATTGTTTTGTCCCTTTTGTTTGCGATAAAGATGACAGATTGAATATTAGGGATTTTATGAGCTTCAGCTTAGTGGGGTTCTGCTGAGCTTGGACGGAAACAAAAGGATCAACTGCATCCATAATTGGTTTTATTAATTGGCAATTGCTGCATTTTTATTTAGTGTTCATGGTTTTTTCAGCTTGTAATGGTACTATGGACTTACGCTACTGTTGTTCTAACGGATCCTGGGGGTGTTCCACTAAATTGGAGGCCTCTTAGGGAGGAAGAGAAAGGTGATGCTGATCCTTTGGTAGGTTTAGGTTATGGAATTGCAAAAATTGGCACAAATCAGTCAGCTGTGCCTGGTGATTTCAAAAACCTAGACATAGGTTTCTGCTTGAAGTGCAACCGATTGAAACCACCTCGCGCCCATCATTGCTCTATTTGTGAGTAATCTAGATGTATTCTTTTGCTAGTACTTTGTTGATAAACAATAATGAAAGAACCCTGGTTTGTTACTTAATTGCAGGTAATAGATGTATATTAAAAATGGATCATCACTGTGGTTGGGTCGCTAACTGTGTCGGGGCGTTGAACTACAAGTCTTTCCTTCTTTTCTTGGTATGTTAACTTCAATGAATCTTCTGCAAGTCTTATAGCTGCATGATACCATTTGTTTGGCACTTAATTAGGCTGGTCATGGAAGTCAATCTATGTGGTTATTGTTAATTTCTAATGCCTAGAATTTCCTACGTTAGTATTATACACCGTAGTCTAGGAAAGTATGGTGGCAGTCAATATGCATTTTGATCAAGGCAGAACATAAGATAGAAGGGTTGAAAAGAGAGAATGAATGAAGTGGCTTTCAAACTGAATTTTTAAGATATGTTTTATAATTAAAAGTAAATAAAAATTTTATTTATTAATACTATGTTCTGTGCCAAGCTCTAAAACTCTTGACCAAGTCTTGGCACAACACGCCAATATCCCAGCTCATGATCAAGTCTACATTTGCCTAGACTTGGCAATTCATCTGTTCATGTTATGTTTGTTTTATTCTTTTAGTGTCATGTTATGTTTAAAGTGTTATATAAATATTGATACCTTAATAATTTATGTTATATAGATTTTGACACGCTAAAGGTTCATGTTATGTCCCAACGATTGAAGCTTTAAGCATTTTAAGCCCCTCTTTTGTTGCTCAAAAATTAATATTTTTGTTTTTAAAAGAAGATAATATTATTATATTAGGTTGTCAGTTTTACCATCCCAGAGTAGGAAATTTTCAACCAGAATGAATGTTCATTTCTCACTGTTGTGTGCTGGCAATGTCCATAGTTCATCAATTCACATGTTTCATTATGATGGTTGACCATTGAATATCATGTCATCCCTCTATTGTACCATGGTACAATGTGAGAGTTTAATGAGAAAGAGTGGCATATGTTAGTAATCTTTGTAAAATCCTAAAGATTCAGGGCTTTGTATATTTTTTCTGGGAAAATATGTGCACTTGAGCTTGTATTACAGAATTTACTTGACCATTCATCACAGATTCATAGTGATTGATACGGTCCCTTTCTAGCTTTTAGTATTTTATAGTTTCAGACACCACTTTTCCTGGTACAGCCCATTTTCTTTTGGCTTTGTTGTTGATTATCCTATTAAGTACATTCTTATGCCAAGTAGATACCGCTGTTATGCATTTGACTAACCGGCATCTACCAAAAGGGCAAAAAAGAAACATGACTTGTAATTTTGTTTTGCTTAAACTTGATGCAGTTTTACACATCTCTTGCGGCAATACTCGTCTGTTTAGCCTTATTGCGGGTGTTTATGGAAATTTTTAATGATGATGAGGTAGATTTAACACCAGGAAAACTTGCAGCTACTTTCATCGCATTTGGTAAGTTTCCAAGGGTTTGAAGTTTCTTCCATCTCATCGCTTGTCATTATTTTAGATAATTCTCACCCAAGTTTTTCAGTCTTAAATTTGGCATTTGCAGTAAGTGTGCTGGGCTTTCTGATTATGCACATAACATTGGTCGGAGCTAACCGGACCACTATTGAGGTAACCATCTTTGCATAATCATGTTTCCTCTTGTTGCCTACATAACTAGTTAAGGTCACAGTTTTTGCTTTGATCAATTTTAGTTTCAAGCAAAAGATAAGAAAACCGGTCTTACATGGCGCTATGACCTTGGTTGGAAGAAAAATTATGAACAGGTACCTCTTCTTTCTTTGTTCCCAAACTCCTCGCTTACGGCTTTGATACTTTTCCAGCGTGTACATGTTTCATCAATGTCTTTGTGTCATGTTCAGCTCATGCCTATTCTAAATTCAGGTGTTTGGTACAGAGAAGAAGCTGTGGTTAATTCCAGTGTATTCAAAGGACGATATAAGGAGGATGCCAGCCCTACAGGGTTTCGAATATCCAACAAGACCCAACTGGGATCCTCAGCATTAACTTAAAAGAGTTTTACAAAACAAGCTTTCAAGTATACCGTAAATTATGTTCATCATTGAACCAAAATTGATTATTTGTCCTGAAGTTTTCATTTGTATTTTTTTATTTTTTATTTTACTGAATTTTGGTGGTAATATGAGTAAAGTTAACACCAAAAGGTATCGCATATGTATAAATTCATTTCATTGTATAAATGTAAATGTATAAAATCATAGAAAAACATTTTGATTATTTAATTTATTAGGCGTTAGATATCCCGAACTACTCTTTGTACTGCTTTTGTTATATGATTTATATGGTGTAAAATAGGCCTATATAAAGAGTCAGATTGTATTTTACCCTTTTTATTTATAAAATGAGTAAATTGGTCTTCATACATTAGATGGAAAAGTAAATTGATCCTTTTTTGTTAAAAATTTCGTCCATTTCAACAGTTAAAAAATCGATATTTGTACATCAGTATATACTTGAGGTATACATAGCATGTCATGTGAAATTGTCTAGTTAATTCGTCAATTACGCCAATTTTTAACAATAGGAATGGATAAAGATTTTAATAGAAAATATCAATTTTTTCTTGGATATAATATATAAGGATTAACTTGTCCATTTTTTGAGTAAATGAGGTAAAATGCAATTTGACTTCTTGTATAGAGATTCTCATAGTATTTTTACCCTCCTTGAAACATTTAGTAATTGATTGAATTAGGTAAATGTAAATGTTGTTGTAAATAATTGAGGTTTAAAATTTATGTACAAGGTTGAAATGAGATTAACATACAAATATATAATCTCCGTTTGTGGAGAAGAATCTTAATTCTACCTTCGTATGACATGTTCTTCCCCAGACTGTGGATCAACATGTTTGATCCATCGCCTTTCAGCTTCACCTGAATTCCCTCCACTGCTTGCCACATGCGCAATATCCAACCCTTTCCCTACCGGAAGGAACACACAACGAACTACCCTGTACGATCTCTCATCAACAACACTTTTCCATCTGAAAGTTGAAGCAGTTTTGGGGTGAGCATTCTTGCATGCCAGAACAGCCCCTCTGTCACTCAGTTTTGCCAGCTTTAATATCTTTGAAAAGTCATTTCGTTGGCTATCCACCACCATGAAATCTATGCCATTTAGCCCTTTCATTACCTCTTCAGGTTCTCCAACAATGGCTTCTGCAGACATACCAACCTCTTCCAGGGCCTCAGCGTATTCTAATCTCGATCTTTCATCAGGGACTATACATATATGTCTTCCATTTGTATGACTGCTAGCAACTGCCAACCCGATGCTTGTTGCCATAGCTTCGCCTTTTGACCATGTTTCCACAATGAATCTGGCGTTCCAACCGGCAGCCATAGCTGAAACAAGCTCTGCTACACCAGATTCATTATAAAGTTCACACTGCAGTGCAAACAAAATAAGAAAAAAAAAAAAAAAACAGATCAAAAAACACCAAAAATGAAAACAATAAACCATGCAGCATAATTCATAAGGTTTGTTTCCCCTCTATGCTTACGAATTTAACGGTATCAATATAAGCCTTGGAGGCTGTCCCCGGAGACCAAACCTGCTTCATTTCTTCCTTCAATCACCCAATGCCAAATGACAAATCGAAACGAGCAGTTGTGTTTAATTTATATGCGAGACAAAGATATGGTGGAAAGTGGAAACTGATTTGTGTTGGACCGTTGACAATGTATCCACACCAATCCGACGTGTGTCGGATTAGGATTACCTTCAATTTGGTGGGTAATCTATAAAAATAGTCACTTTTGTTTGTCCCAGGTTATATTTTAGTCACTTATGTTTGAAATGTTACGTTTTAGTCACTTATGTTATTATTTTGTTACGAAGTGATCACTCTACCGTCAAGTTTCGTTTTCTTTCTAACGGTAATCCTACGTGGCAGTCCAACTAGATTTTAGGTGCCAACTTGGATTTCTAGATGAAAATAGATTTTTAATAATTAAAATTTTTAAACCTAAACCTTAACTAAAAAAGCTGTTCATCTCATCTTTTTTTATTTTTCTTTCGTCTCTTCTTTTTTCAATGATTTTTTTTATTTGACTGGAAAATTTATTATTAAGTTCAAAATAGTTAAAATCAAATTGACTACTTCATAAAGATGGATTCAACGGAAGGTTCAGGCATATCTTCTTTGCATTCCTCTATCTCTTTTATTCAATACTGAAAAACAAAAGAATAGATTTTTTATTGTTTAATAAAAACCCTAAATTAAAATTTTTGAAGGCATTCAAGTGGATTACCAAAAAATCTAAGAAACTGTTTTTTAATTTCAAGAATTTTAATTTAGGGATTTCATTAAACAATAAAAAATTAATCTTTTGTTTTTCAAGATTGAATAAAAGAGATAGAGGAATGCAAAGAAGACATACCTGAAACCTCCATTGAATCTATTTTTATGAAGAGGTCAATTTAATTTCAACTATTTTGATCTTAATAATAGTTTTTCCAATCAAATAAAAAAAACTATTAAAAGAAAGAAGAGACGGAAGAAAAATAAAAAATAGGAGATAAACAGTTTTTTCAGTTAAGGTTTAGGTTTAAAAATTTTAATTAATTATTTTTTTAATTAAAAATCTATTTTCATCCCATTTAGAAATCCAAGTTGGCACCTAAGATCTAGTTGGACTGCCACATAGGATTACCGTTAGAGAGATAACGGAACTTAATGGTAGAGTGATCACTTCGTAACAAAATAATAACATAAGTGACTAAAATGTAACATTTCAAACATAAGTGACTAAAATGTAACCTGGGCAAACAAAAATGACTACTTTTGTAGATTACCCTCAATTTGATATTAAACTAGTAATCTGATATTTCCAGGACAAGTTGGGGCTGTTTCAGAAGGTTAAAATGTGCTTATAGTCCTTGTACTTCTTCAAAATTAAAATTTAATTTTTTTACTTTTGAGATTTCAAAATTTAGGTTTATCTGTTAATACTATATTCTTTTTAAAAATTTTGTTATTGTGATGTTTTGAAATTAAAAAAAGAAAAAAAGGCTACTCACTTAGTACTCATATAATTAACCTGAATTTAATAAAAAATAACAAAATTAATAGTTAAACCTGAATTTTAAAATCTAAAAAGTAGAGAAACTAAATTTTAAAAATACAAGTATGAAGACTAAATTCCTAATTTTAAAAATTACAGTTTCAGAATCATTAAAATGTCAGTTTAAATAGAAACTTTTTGCAAATTCCTAGGTGCTCCACCGTAATTTAGAATGGATAACAGGGGTCAGAGTACACGATTTTTTTGCCATTTTGGTAACTTGATAATGGTTAAGAATTAAGATAATTACCAAATGAAATTAAAATTCCATAAACAAAATACCTTGCTTGTTTTAGAAGCAATATGAAGCAGAATATAGATGCGATGTATCTAACACAAAATTTATAATTATAAATACGAGATATTTAAATATATTTATTATTTGGTACACATTGTTTTTGTGTGTGTTATTTATATTTATACAATTGGCATAGAAAAAATGTGTATTATCAAAGCATGAGGCTGATTATTCACTTATTGTACATATAAATTAATACTGCAATTTATCTATGTTTAGTTATTGTTGAAAGTGAGAAGGATTGATGGGTAGAAATAGAATTATTAAAAGAACTTGAATAATAATGGTTCAATCGACTAACTTTTACCTCATATAAACCAATAATATCATAATAGTAAAAGTGGAAATTTTGATTTAAAGAGTATATATAATCTTTATTGGGAGATAATAATGAAAAGATAAAAACTTGTAGAAAAGTTTGGATAGTTCAATGATCATAGTCTCTTTTATCAAAGGAAGATGAATATGGGTAGCCATTATATATGTATAGACTATTTTTATATTTACTTTTTACCTTTAATTGGTTGGGTGGCATGAAGTGGATGAGAGAGCTGCCATTTCAATGCCACTACCTTATTCATGTGATTAATATAGGGGTTTTGCTTTTATTCTCGGTCAACCCTACTGTTTAACCTTTTTTTCTCCTTTTTTTTTTAACAATTTTAGATTCAATGTATATTTGTATCACATATTTCTTCTCTTTATATAGAGTGAGAAAGGTGATTAAACTAGTTAAATATGTCGAAAATATATTTTTAAAAATATATTAGTTTTTTTGAAAAATTAGGAAAATAAATTGATTTTAGAGAAAAAGTGTGAAAACGTGTCCAGTTGGACGTGTTTTCTGCACAATTGGTAAGAAAGTACGCCCAGTTGGACACGTTTTCCTCTTAGTTGGCAGGAAAACATATCCAGCTTCCTTTCTCTCTCTTTATTCGTTTTTTTCTTTAGGGTTTTTTTTAAGTTTAGGGTTTTTAGGATTTTGTTAGTTTTAAGGTTTGGAGTTTAGGGATTTTTACAGGTTAGGATTTTTTTTATTGTTTTTGGATTTGAGATAGACATTTTGAAATCTTAAAGGTAGATTTGAGTTGTCGAGGATGCAATAACGCTCGAAGACACACACATTTCATATGTCATGTCGGGATGAGACCATTACATTAGAAACTCATCCTATGGAAGTCAGGTTCCTGGGTGATAGTGCTTTATACGGTCACGAGTTGAAGTGTATGTAAAAGTCCCAGTTGGCGGCTGTTATGTGGTCACAGGTTGGATAAAACAATGACGAGGGGGTGTTTGCGACACTATTGGGATGCGATAACGCTCGGAGACACACATTTCATATGTCATGTCGAGATGAGTCCATTACCTTAGAAACTCATCCTATAGAAGTCAGGTTTCTGGGTGATGGTGCTTTATACAGTCACGAGTTGAAGTGTATGTAAAGGTCCCAGTCTGCGGCTATTATGCGGTCACAAGTTGGATAAAGCAATGACGCGGGGGTGTTTGCGACACTATCGATAGATAAGTGTATGGTGTCGCATAAACTGATTGCGGATGATATCCCGAAATCATTGTTGTTAGTGGATACGTAGGCATTGGTGTTAGCATCGATGTTATCATCGAGGCGTAATATGCTGGGGACAGAGGTGCCGCAAAAAACACACCTAGAGAAGGTGTAGATACAAGGTGGGGTGGTGCATAGTGTAGTGCTTGTGTAAAATACATGAGGTTAGTGAAAGAAATAGGAAAATATGGAGGAAACTAACCAAGATTGTAACACCCCTTACCCGTACTCATCGCTGGAATAGGGTAAGAGGCATTACAGGAGTTTAACGAATTAATTTTTCCATTATTACGAGTTAAATGCTATTTGTTTACCGAAACATGTTATGATGTCCCTTAGATGGGCCTCCGAAGCCCAAAACATACATCGGGACCAAACCGGAATTAAATCGAAACTATAGAAAATTTTTCGCAAAACTGCAATTTTTTTATGAACTCAATATAACCCCTTTATAGATATCTAACCTTCCCTGCAATTTTAAACTGAGATCAATCCAAATTAACCAATCCAATTTAACATATTTTTAAGAAAGATTCATACATATCCATAAGATAATCTCATCACATACATCATCTGATACATATTACCTGAATATCAATCGTTCAACCGATGTCATAGCATCTCCCATCCACGGTCTTATTTATCTTTGACATGATGCCATAGTGTCTTTCAACTATGGTCTTACTCATTTTCTGTCAGGTTGCCATGGTATCTTTCAACCATGGTCTTGTTCATTTCACGTTACATTGCCATGGTATCTTTCAACCATGGCCTTGTTCATTTCATGTTACATTGCCATGGTATCTTTCAACCGTGGTCTTATTCATTCCCGTCATGTTGCCATGGTATCTTTCAACCATGGTCTTATTTTTTTCATGTCACGTTGCCATGGTATCTTTCAACCATGGTCTTACACATTTTATATCCTGTTTCCATGGCATCTTTCAACCATGGTCTTACACATTTCATATCATGTTGCCATGGTGTCTTTCAACCATTTTCTTACACATTTAATATCATGTTCCCATGGTATCTTTCAACCATGGTCTTACACATTTCGTTTCAGAAAGCACACTCCCGCGAGCCTCATCCTTACAGCGGGATTACCAGTCCAGGCTAAATCCCCTGTAATATAAACTCATAGAGTATTTTCGGGATTACCAGTCCAGGCTAAATCCCCTGCAACGACAATTACTCTAATGAGCTTGGATCTGAATTACTAGCCCAGGCTAAATTCAGACCCTAATTCGGATTACCCATCCGGGCTAAATCTATTTTCCACATATTCTTCGGGAGGGCTATATCAGAATAGGATCACCCGTCCGGGCTCGATCCTTTTTACCATCAATTCCTTTTCCAATGAGCTATCGAATTCCATTCCATTCAACCGGGATTTATTTTCAATTTATATCAAGTATTATCAATATTTCATCAATTATCATGAATTGAACATTCAAATCATATTTTCATCACATAACCACATATTTCAAGTATTTAAAATACAATTCAAGTTATACAAACTTACCTCATTGCTTGTTTATGTTTATAATTTCATTAATCTGATATCTTTTCTTTTCTACGATCAAGTCTCTTATTTGAGTCGTCTGAATCTTTATAAATAAATTTGACCATCATTTTCATTCATTTCATATTCTAATGCATTTAATTAATGCTCTAGGCAAAATTACCATTTTGCCCCTAAACTTTTATTTAATGACGATTTCATCCTTAGGGTCAGGAAAATAAAATTCTTGCAATTTAATCCTTATTTCCAGCTATTATTCTCATACATATTGATAACAACCCATGAATTCTATAAAATATCAGAATTTTCCATAATTTCAACACTTTTCAATTTAATCTCTAAAACATGTTTTTCCCCGATCTTGAACTAAATTAATAATTTCATTCAAATTTTTAATTTAAATAATAAAATAATCCATTTCATGAAATTTGGTCATTTCTGAAATTTTTACAAAATTGCCCATAAAGTTTTACTTTTATTCAATTTAGTCCTTGAGCCTAAAACATGCAAATTAGCCATGCTAGATGAATATTCATACATATTCTCCTCCTTCTCCTCTCCATTCCACATCCTTAAATTTATATAATATGCTTATAAGTAACATTATCAATAATTTCACTATTTACTTATATGTATATTCAAAGCTGTCCATTTGAGTCATAGTCACTAAATTATTTATATCTTGAGCTACAGAACTCAAAGTTAAGATCCGTAAATTTTATCTGAAACTAGACTCACATATATTCTTACCATAAAATTTTCAAAATTTTTGGCAGTTTAATCATTAAAGTCACCCATGTTCTGCTGTCTGACAGTTCCGACCCTTCTTCACTAAAAATTAATTATCTCCTTATACAAAATTCAAATAATATTCCCGTTTATTTTTATTGAAAATAGACTCATTCAAAATTCTAAGCATATAAATTTAATTTCCTAATTATTTTCTCCAATTTTTGATGATTTTCCAAACTCAGAATAGGGGAACCGAATTCATTCTGACCTTGTCTCACAAAATTCATTATATCTCATGATTTACAAATTCATTGCTTACACTGTTTCTTCTATGAGAAACTAGACTCAATAAGCTTTAATTTCATTTTTTTTTCATCTTCTAATTCAATTTCTAAAATTTATGGTGCTTTTTTAAATTTAGCCTACTGCTGCTGTCCAATATTGTTTTAGTGCAAGCTATTTATTACCATTTTTTCCCCTAAGCTTTTAATAAATAACAATTTCATCCCTACTCAATTAGCGTCTCAATTGAGCTGATTTTTCTCAATTAAAACTTTATTCTATCACTTTAGACTACTTTACAACTTTTGGAAATCATAATTTCAGCATTAGACTTTAATTCTAAAAATTTTCACAATTAGGTCCTAAAATCAATTTCCATCAATTTTACTTGATAAAGTTATCATATATCAAAATTAAAGCTTCAATTCTATGTTTATTCATCATATTCTTCCAGCACTCATCCATAATAACTTTAAAAATTAGCCATGAAATCAAAAACTAATGAAATAGTAAGTTGGACCCAATTGTAAAAGTCCAAAAACATAGAAATTTCAAGGAGAAAGCAAGAATTAAACTTACATGTAGCTAGAGAATGAAAACCAGCTTGAACCCTCTTCCATGTCTGTTTTTCAGCTGATGAAAATAAAGAAAAATGAAGAGAATTCTAGATATTCCAATTTGGTCCCATTTTTATTTAGCTTATTTTGGAAATTTTCCAATGTTACCCTCATTTCACCCTTTTCCTGATTTTTCTCAGCTATTGCTGCCCAAAATATCTCCTTTGGGCTTATTTGCACTTTAGGTCCTTTCTCATTTGACAATTGAGCTATTTAATCCTTTTAGCATCTTTTACACTTTTTTCAATTTAGTCCTTTTTATTTAATTAACCACCCAAACGTTAAAATTTTCTGACGAAATTTTAATACTACCTTATTGATACTCCATAAATATTTATAAAAATATTTACGGCTTGATTTATAAAATTGAGATCTCGATAACTGTTTTCTTCAATTTCTTGACTTAATAAATCTTTATAAAACACAAATTATTAATTTAAAATCTCTCAAAAATCACATTTGGCTGATAATTATTAAATAAATAAATTTACGAGCTTATTTTTTGAATTTAGTGGTCTCGAACCACTATTCCCGACATCATTAAAAGTTAGCTATTACATACCTAATATTTTCAATACAATACAATTAATATTCATACATCCACTTAATTTACCATTTACCTATCACACGCAAACTCAAACAAAACGTTAATTAAATAGCATCATATGAGTTCAATATAAAGATTAATGATTGATGAGCTCATCAATTCCATGTTTTCTATTACCCTTATTATTTTCCATATTTATCCCGTTGAATTTCTTAGACTTTCGATGGATTTTTAGAGTTACACTTTTAGTGTACAATTTCAGGTCCGGCAATTCATATTCATGTGCGCACATTTCCATTTGAGAGAGCACACTCCCGCGAACCTCATCCTTACAGCGGGATTACCAGTCCAGGCTAAATCCCCTGTAATATAAACTCATAGAGTATTGTCGGGATTATCAGTCCAAGCTAAATCCCCTGCAACAATAATTACTCTAATGAGCTTGGATCTGAATTACCAGTCCAGGCTAAATTCAGACCCTAATTCGAAATACCTGTCTAAGCTAAAACCATTTTACACATATTCTTCGAGAGGGCTATATCAGGATAGGATCATCTGTCCAGGCTAAATCCTTTTTACTGTCAATTCCTTTTCAGAGATCCATCGATTTTTCCTTTCATTAAACTGAGATTTCTTCCCCTTTTTTTAATCAAATATATCAATGTTTTATCAATTTTCATACAATGAACATTTAAATCATATTCACATCAATAACATGCATTTCAAGCATTTAAGAATATAATTCAAGTTACACGAACTTACCTCGATACTTGTTCGTAAACAAAAAATCTACTAATCCCGAACTTTTTCCTTTTCTCGATCTAACTTCGTATTTGAATTTTCTGGATCTAAATAAATAAATTAATCATCAATTTAATACATTTCATGTTTATATGTAACATTCTCTATAATTCCACTATTATTTATAGTTCATTCAAAGCTGTCTACTTGAGTCGTAGTCACTAAATTATTTATACCTCAAGCTAAAGAATTTCAAATTAAAAACCGCTTGATGTTTCTGAAACTAGACTTAAATACCTTTCTACCGTAATATTTTCAGAATTTTTGGTTTAGCCAATAAGTAGAATAAAATCTTCGAACTTACCCTTGTTTTGTTGTCTGATAGCTTCGACCTTTCTTTTCAAAAAATTAATTATCTCTTAGTAAAAAATTTGGATGATGTTTTCGTTTGTTTCTATTGAAAATGGACTCATTAATAATTTAAACATGTAAATTTTAACCCATAATTATTTTTCTCCAATTTTTGATGATTTTCCAAATTCAAAACAGGGGAACCCGAATTCATTCTAACCTTGTCTCACAAAATTTAATATATCTCATGATTTACAATTCCATTTCTTACAATGTTTCTTCTATGAGAAACTAGACTCAATAAGATTTAATTCCATATTTTGTTCATACTCTAATTCGATTTCACAATTTATGGTGAGTTTTCAAAATTAGCCTACTGTTACTGTCCAAAACTGTTTTAGTGCAAGATGTTTATTACCATTTTTACCCTAAGCTTTTAATAGATGATAATTTCATCCATGATCAATTAACCTCTCAATTGAGCTGCTTTTTCTCAATTAACACTTTATTATATCACTTTAAACTACTTTATAACCTTTGGGAATCAGAAATTCAGCACTAGACTTTAATTCCAAACTTTTTCACAATTAGGTCTTAAAAATCAATTCCCATTGAAATTACCTAATAAAATCATCTCATAAACAAATTAAATCTTCAATTTCATGCTATTTCATCATAAAATTACAACACTCAACCATAGCGACTTTCAATTTCATCTATGAAATCAAAAACTAATGAATTTAATAGTAGGACCTAGCTGTAAAAGTTTTAAAAACACAAAAATTACAAGAAAAAGGCAAGAATTAACTCACTTGGTGAAAAAATTATGAAATACCGGCTTAAGGAACCCCTCCTATGGCGTTTTGGCTGATGAGAATAAGAGAAATCACAAGAAATCTAGATATTTCCATATTATTCCTAATTTTATTTAGTTAATTATGCAATATTCCAATTTTGCACTTAAATCATCCATTTTTTTGCTGATTTCATGCCCTTGCCGTCCAGCCCAAATAAATTTTAGGTCTAATTTCCTTTTAAATCCTTTCTCATTAGACACTTAAACTATTTAATCTTCTCAGTCACTTTTACACATTTTCCAATTTAGCCCTTTTCATTTAATTGACTACCCAAATATTAAAATTTCCTAACGAAATTTTAATACCACATTACTAACATTTAATAAATATTTATAAAAATATTTTCGACTCAATTTTACGAGATCGAGGTCTCGATACCTTGTTTTTACCCAATTTCTTCAATAATTTCATTTTCTAACCAACCACTAAATCGGTAAAATTTTTCTATTGATATTTCATACGATTTTCCTATCATATCAATATTCATGCAAAAATATAAAAATAAATTTCTCTTTAAATCAAATTTGTGGTTACGAAACCACTGTTCTGATAACCTTGAATTTAGGCCATTACAAAGATGTGGTGTAGACATCGATGCCCCTTATTGGGTTGAAGCTGATGACAAAACCATCGCGCAACGTGGTCCGAACCTAGGGTTTCGGGGTGGTCGTTGTGGCCTTTTTGGACGAATTTCCCTACTCCTCGCTTTTATTGAAAGTAGATATGGCTTCTCGTGGTGTCTAAATCATGGCATGTACTTCGTAGAGGTCGCCATTTCCGGTGCGAAAAAAGGTTTGCATATGAGTATGAAATCGTTCCTATGATCCAAAATGTCGAGATATTCCTTACAGAGTTCCTACTAATTTTCGTCGATTTTCTCCCATAAATCAAGCTTGTGCAGTGCTTCAATGTCTTGCTGTGGCAACAGAATATTTTGCCTCCATCCGAACTACCACATCACTCAATCGAATTTGTGTATCTCCACCGTTGCGTAAACTACCAATGGTACCCTTACATCCCACATACTTCAATTGGCCAAATTTTCGGGTAAGATGCATTTTACGATTGTTGGATCGACATATGACATCCATTCAAATTGTAGTACACAGTTATATGTTTTGTAATCTACAAAATATTAATTCCAAATCATTACGTAATTATTATATGTTTAAAAATTCAATAACTAACCTCGACTTCCGAACATTGATCTAATAGCAGTCGGATATCTTCAAGTTGCTTCTGTAGTCCCACATAACTTAGCCTAAAGTTCCACCTACTCAAACAATATGTTAATTCAAACATATAAAAAATAAACAACATTTACTATGATAACTATATTATTATCAAATAAATTTTACCTTGTCAACAGTGTGAATGTATAAGGGGTATCGACTTAGGGACGTAAAAATGGTAGCTGCCACCCCGCCCATGATTGTAGTAAAAACAAGCAACCACCAATTGACATCTTATCCGTGTAACACCCCTAACCCGTATCTATCGTCGAAACAGGGTTATAGAGCATTACTAGAATTAACAGCTCAATTACAGTTATTTCATGTCATTTACTATTCATTTTACAAAAATCAATCACATTCAATCATAATATCCCTCATATGGATCCTCGAGACCCTAAATACATATTAAAATTGAGTCAAAACTAAACCGGGATCACATAAATTTTTTCACGAAATTTCAAAATTTTTCTTAGGTGTAGGGGACACACACCCGTGTGGCCAAGCTGTGTGGCTCACACGGCCAATGACACGCCCGTGTCCCAGGCCAGGTGGGCATTCGATGTGAGGCACATAGCTATGTTCCAGCCTGTGTCCTTACCCGTGTAACTCTCTGACTTGAGTCACACGGCCAGATACAAGCCTATGTGCTAGGTCGTGTGGACAATTTAATTTTCAAAAATTAGGTTCAGGATTCACACGGCCAAGACACACGCTCGTGTGCTAGGCCGTGTGTCATACATGGCTTAGACACACGCCTGTGTCTCTGCCCGTATGAACAATTCTGAGTATTCTGTTTCTAAATTTTAAAGATGTAGGGGACACACGGCTAAACCACACGCCTGTGTGGATGAAAATAGGCCATTTTCATGAAAACTTTTCTCAACCAAATTATCTTCAACCTACACCAATACATACATACATATACCAACCAATTCAAGACATTTAAACCAAGCCAATAATAACATTATATAAGATATATCATCACATGGATTCAAACTTACCTTTTGTAATACATATATGCTTTTCATAGTTCAATCAAATCATATCAAGCACACATATGTTAACCATGTTATAACATCATATATATAAATATTTTCACTAAACATACTATCATTAGCCATTCCAATGGCTAGATTACAAACAACCAATATATGCCTATATTGGCCTAGTTAGCCTATACATGCCATTATACCAAAATAAGTTTTCTATTTATACTAAAATGGGCTGAAGGATAGTGTGATGATGCTTCGACTGATTCCAACCTTTATGAGCTTCCGAGCACTATAAAACAAAGAAAAGAAAATCAAGTAAGCGTTTCAAATGCTTAGTAAGTTCATATAACAGGAAATTAACTTACCAATCATATTCATTTAAAGTAAGCATACAAACATGCATTCAAAACTATGTGGCCAATTGCCTAAATACATGCTCACGCCAAAGAAGTTAGCCATGGAATGTTATATATTTATCAAGAAAACAAAGATGAGCTCATCATACATCCACTTCTAGGTATTTCAAGGATATTCAAGATATAATTCATTTAATTCTCATATTTTCTCATATTAAGAGTTTTGTCCGTTGAATCATTGAAATACCAATGGATATTCAGGTAGTACACACAAGATGTACTTATCATTAATCTGCTAATTCTTACACAAAGGGTACTCTTTAGAGTATATAATCGGGAAGTACAATCTCAAGCTTTGTAACGGAAAGCTCACATAGAGCCATTTCAGGAAGCTTATTTAGGCTATATAACGGGAAACTCATAAGAGTCATAATTGGGAAGTTCACAAAGAACCATATCGGGAAGCTCACAAAGAGCCTATCAGGAAGCTCACAAAGAGCCATGTAACTAGAAGCTCCGGATAGCCATATATTAGGAAGTTCAAGCAAGCATTATTGGGAAGCTCACAAAGAGCCAATTTAGCAGGAAGCTCATAAAGAGCCTATAATCAGGATGCTCATAAGAGCTAAGGTGTGTCTACAACACATGTAGGATTACAACTTATTGGGACGCTCCGAAGAGCTATAACGGGAAGCTTGCTGAACCATATAACAGGAAGCTCGAAAGGGTTAATAACAGGATGCTCTTTTGAGATGTGGTGTGTCCACAACATATGCAAGACCACACCCAATTCGGGAAAAAACTTGTATCTATCGAATTTCATCTATTCAAATGGGACTTAATTAATTCTTAAGCATGTCGGATATATAACCAATTTCATATACATAACAAATTCATAATTCACATATACAACATTCAATTTAAACATGAAAATATACATAATTTAGTTACACGAACTTGCCTCGATAAACGTTCGTATATAAGGATCTACTAATCTAATACTTTTTGTTTTCCTCGATCTAACTCAGTATTAGGTCTTTTTGGATCTATATAAATGATTTAACATCAATTTAATCCATTTCATACTCAATTTAATTCAATTCACATCCTAGGAAAAATTACCATTTTGCCCCTATAATTTTCATAAATGACAATTTCGTCCCTAGGCTCGAAAAATGAAATTCATGCAATTTACTCCTTATTCCAAGCCTAACCTATTTTTACATATAACATTTACAACAATATATTTAATAAAAATCAGAAAATTTTCATGAATTTTACATCTTTACAATTTAGTCCCTAAATCACAATTTCATAAAAATTCACTTTACAAAAGTTGTTTATCTATCAACAACCTTTTATTTTCTACCATACATTTCATATTTTTAGCATATTCATCCATGGAAAATTTTCAATACTTTAATATTTTTACAAATTGATCCCTAAAATAGCTAGATTGGGTTATTCAGATTTCAAAATATAAAAATTACTAAAAACAAGACATGATTACTTACCTAATTAAGCCAAGAAAGCTTGATTTCTCTTTTCTAGGATTTCCATGTATTTGGGGATGAAGATGATATAAAATGATGATATTAAACCTTTATTTAATTTATCATCTTTTAATTTTTCTACTTTTCAATTTAGTCCTTTTCTTTTCTAATTTTCCATGGATGATTCACCTAAAATATCTAATAAATTTTCTTTAATGGTCTAATTACCATATAAGGACCTCAAATTTTGAATTCTATAACTATTTGATACTTATAGCTACTAGAATTCAACTTTTGCATTTTATGCAATTTGGTCCTTTCCACAATTAAACATGTAATTGGTAAAATTTTCTTATCAAAGCTTTTATACGTCTTTCCTATCATAATGCAGACCATGAAATATTATTAAAATAAATTTTCTTTCTGACTCGGATTTGTGGTCCCGAAAACATTATTCTGATTTCACTAAAAATGGGCTGTTATAATCCGGTTTAGTTGCCCAGCACAACTCTCGATACAACGTGGCCAACACGGTTGATCCCCAACTGAGTTGACCGCATTCTTTGAAGTCAACCAGATGTAATAGCCACCTTATGTGTACTAAATTTTGAGATTTATCGGGCATTAGAAGGTCCCTGATTAACCTCAGGATGAATGCTTGGGCATATTATTCATTTTTTAGGATAGTCGCGTGCTCATCAAGTTCACCGAAATTATCTTCCAACCATTTTGTCTCCATCCAACCACTTTGAAACTTGTTCTGCACCTTCCCTAATAGTGCGTCGCAAAGGTCCTTCCTATCGGGAACGATCACTGGCCTTGTAACAACTCCCCCATCCACTAGTAAGACTAATTGTAAAGCCATGTCCTCCATTGTGATTGTATACTCACCGTATGGAAGATGGAATATATGTGTCTCGAGTCTCTATCTTTCTACCAATGCGCTGATAAATGTGGAATACAATTTACAACCCCCGAGCATACGAGACGCATGTAAGAACCTCGCATTTTGCAAATGATGACGAATTGCATTAGGTGCACTCTTTGATCAATTGTGTATGAACCCTTCCAAAACCCGATCATCTGTCTATTTATATCAACAAAATAAATTATAAATTTAAAAAATTTAAAATTAAATTAATTAAGATTAATAAAAATATAAATTTTTCCTTACGATGGCCAATTACACGGCGCAAATGTGCTTGTCGTCAAAACGAATAAGAGAATTTGTCATTCGTGAAAAATTAATTAAAATGAATAATTTACGAAATAATAAAGTAAAACTAGAATGTTTTTATAGAAATTTATTGGAAAAATTAGAATTAATCTTGAGAGAATAGAGAGAACGGAGAGAATTGGATTTGAATGAAAAGAGTGGAGAACGGCCTGCGTTTATATAGAAAAGAAGTTACCATTGGTTTATTTATAATTTTACTATTGGTCAGATTTGAAATTTGACCGTTGGAAATTTACTATTGGAGGAAAGGGCCCAACTTGACATACTTTCTTGCTAACTAAGAGGAAAACACTTTCAGCTAGGCGCACTTTCCTGCCAACTACGCAAAAAATAGGTCTAGCTAGACACATTTTCAGACACTCTCTTCAAAATTTATCTATTTTCTTAATTTTCTAAAAATTGACATTTTTTTAAAAAAAAAACCCCTACATTTTTTACTAAATTAACCGAGAAAAGTCAAATACAAATTTTGTTTTTGGATAAATTATTATTTTTACTTCTACTTACGTGTCCATTTCTAATGTCATCACTTTTAAAATAATAGAAACATTATAACTGTTAGTTTTGTTTGAAGTTTTTAATGCCATACTAGTGTTAAGTTGTTGCTGTGTGTATGGTTGGGTTTAATTTGGGTTTCGGATAAAATTTAAATTGAATTGTATTTTTGTTTTCTGATTTTAAAATTGAATAGTAAATTCCAAATATTTGAAATCAGTAATTATGGTTTGGTTTGATTTGAAGGAGTTTGAAAATTTTAAACTTTAATATTGTAATTTTTAATTTTTTCATAATAATCATAATATGTGCTCTAAATTTATTTATACATTTATACATTTATAAAGTGAATTAAATAACTTTTAGTATGACGATATTTAGTTTTTTTAAATAACATAGTAACTGGATTACATAAATTAGTACATATAGATATCGAAAGGGTCCATCCACTATTTTATTAGGACTAATTCTTTAAATAATTTTTTTCATTCGGTCTGAGTTGGATAAAATGAATTACTTTGTGAAAAAACTAAACTTGAAATGAACTGTAAAGTTTGGATGATAACATTAACTTGAAACAAATAAGGTAGTAACAAATAAGGTACTCATTTTATCTCAATGCATTAGTTTGAATTGATTTTTTGATTTTTTTTGGTTTCTTTGTTCAATCCTACTGTTTATGCAGGGATTTAACTTTTTTCGGAAATTTATTTGATTAAATAATAATTAATTTTTATTAATTTAAGTAATTATTTACTTAATCTTTTAAGTAAGTAATATATTAATATGCTAAAAAAAAGTAGTAACAAATTGATAATATATTATGATACCATTAAAAATCTTAATGATTTGCGTGGTTAACTGATAGTTCTAGTTTATGTCGAAATGATACCATAAACAACCAACCAAAAGCAGTAATAAACCTCTTTGATCCTATCATTTCATCGCTTTGTGGGTATAAAAAAAGAATGTACATCAAGAAATCATGAAATGTCATTTAGCTCTTTGATTATTGTCTCCATGCATGGTCTATCGTTAGGGTGTTGATTGGTGCAACGAAGTGCAATTTCCCCCAGCTTAGCAGCCATCGATTCCGAAAATTCTCCTTTTAGATTTGCGTCAACAAAATCTTCAAACCTGCTACATTCCGCTCCCAATCGCATTGAGCTTGTGAGTTGAAGTTTACCAGACAGGATTTGGAGAATAATCACTCCAAATGCAAATATGTCAGTCTTTTCTGTAAATCTGCCTGTGGTAACATATTCTGGTGCTAGATAACCCATGGCTGCACTTACTTTAAGAGCTGAGTACACAATGTCATCAGCAAGAATCTTATGGAGACCAGAGTCCGCGATCAATGGGCTAAATTGGTGGTCAATCAGTACTTTCTCTACAGATATGTTGCGGTGGACTATGGGTGGCTTGCTTGCTTCACTTTTATGCAAATATCCGATACCTGTTGCGATGCCATTGATGATGGAAATCCTTGTTGGCCAGTCAAGAACCGGTTCACCTCCATCTTCAACATCGAGATACTTAGACAGGTTTCCCTTAGAAGCAAAGTCATAAATGAGAAAACATTCGCCTCTGCCCTTTGAACAACAAAACCCTCGAAGCCTAACGAGGTTTTCATGTCTCATGGAGGTTAATAAGTACAAGCCTTTAACAAACTCTGCTTCTTCTGATTTGCAGCTGGTTACGTTTATGCTCCTAATGGCTACAACAGAACCGTCTCTTAGTACTCCTTTGTAGACTGACGAGAAATTGGTCTTTCCTAGTAAGTTTAACTCGGAAAAGCACCGAGTTGCGGACTCGACTTCTTCTAGATTGAATCTGAACTTATCTAAATGTTCCTTGGAAAATCCAATGTTGTCCCATCCATCACCTAATGGATCCCATCCATATGAATATTCGAGTGTTACAAGCGGAGAAACACTTCCATTCCTTTGAAGTTCCTTTGCTTGGTGGTCAGTGCTAAGCCGCCCATCAGAAGATTCACATGTGTTTCCAATCTTTTGTTTCTTCCTACGGTAGTGGAAAATTGCAAGAAATACAGCAAACATAAAAACAAAACCGACTGTAATAACCCCTGTAATAATAGGTAATTTCGGGAATCTCAGCGGATTCGAGCAATGAGTGTGGTTGCAATGTCCTTGGTTATGTACTATATGCGAGTTAACCCCTGGAACCGTGTCATTCAGATCAGATCGGAAAGGTTCAAGCTGGTTGATGTTCATATTGTCAAAACGTGAACAGACTCTCAATGTTGGAAAGCCTGTTCCACATAGACCTCTATTGTTGTCACCAAGGAACCCTCCGTTTAACCTCTTAAGCCCTTGGTTTTCATTCATTACAGGTTACAAATCAGTATTAAGTTAACACAAAGAACGTGAATTATTATATATGAACAATATTTAATCAATTTTACCTGAAGGAACGTTTCCATATAGCGTATTGTTTCGAACATCTAGAGTTTCCAATTGTAGAATATTAGCTAATGTTGTAGGAATTTCACCAAAGAGACGATTGTAGCTCAAATCAAGTCTTCTTAACATTACCAAGTTCCCTAAGCTAGCTGGAATTTTACCATCTAGTCTATTTCGTTGCAAAGAAAGAACACTTAATCCCTTCAAATCCCCTATCTCTGTAGGTATATTCCCTGTCAACCGATTGCAACATAAATCCACAACTACAAGGCAAAAGATTTACTGTTACTACTTTGAAAAGTAAGAATAAACGAAAATTCAGAAGCCAAATGATGAACTAACCTTGTAAAGCAGCCATGTTACCAATATGAGGAGGAATGGTGCCGGACAGATTATTATCATTAAGATAAAGATCAGTTAACTCTTGAAGATTGGAGAGTTCTTTAGGTATCTCCCCAGACAGAGAATTGTAATGCAAGTACAAACCAGAGAGACATTTGAGCCCCGCAATAGCAGGCGAGACTTGACCAGAAAGACCCTTTCCCTGTAACGAAATGTTAGCCACCTTACGGTGCTCATTACAAGCCACACCGACAAAGGAACCACTGCAAGGGTCACCATCGCTTTTCCATGACTCGAGGATCTTGTTTGTTGGGTCTAAAGAAGCCTTCAGTTCCATTAAAGATCTAAGCTCTGTGTTCGCATGAACCGACATTGGAGTGTAGAGTGTGAACAAAGGAAAGAAAAAGAACAGAAACTGACAGATACTCATCTTTTCCCTAGGCTGAAATCTTGCAGGGTTTCTTCGTTTAATAACAAAAGCAAGCTCAAAGACAACAATCCATTACAAATCAAGTCACTGTTAAGTGAAGAAGAAGAAGACAGTGAGAACAGAGAGGCAAGAAAGAGACAAAAGGGAAGAGAAGTGTAGAGCTTTAGTGTATGTCAAAGATGAAACAGATAAAGCACCATTAATAGTGATTTTTCTACATGGTTCCATTCAAAATTGAATACCCGGGTTGATAAAGAAATATGGGAGGTGTTATGATGAAGACAGCTAGCCATCTGTTTCGGTGTTATTAGGTTTGATTTTCAAGAAATGGGATGTAATGAAATTTCAACCATAGGAAGGATATTAAAAAATACATTATCATGCCATGCATATAACATTTCTAAATCAGTGATGAAACTATATTTCAAATTGTTTGACTTCAAAAAACGATTGAAAGGTCAAATTTTCTTTCAACCTTAGAAGAAATTATTAGTAAATTGCGGGGAATCCAATGCATATAAAGCTTATCTAATTGAGAACAATTCTGAATTTCCAAAGTTAGAGATCTCTTTATTGGACAAAATATTCATTTAGATTACCAAATTCTAATTGTTCCATACTTTATATTATTGTAATTTGCAGTTGCTAGCCATGAAATATAAACAAGTCTAGCTCTGGCCATCATGGTATATATAATATATTCCCCTTAAATTGAAAAAGTAATGTTAATGGAAGTCAATGGAAATCGGGTAAGGAAACCTAACCACATGGAGGTTTGGACCATATCCTCATGCCTTACGGTACAATTAAATGACAGTCCATTTAACAAGTAATTTGCAAAATAAAAACAGCAGTCTAGAAAGTGGATGGAGAACGGGAGATCACTACTACCTTATTTGTTTTTCGTGGTGGGCTATTCCTTTATGAGGGATTTGTTTTTCCTTTTCTCCGAGGAAAGAGTAGACAATGGTTGACCCAATAATATCTACATGTTTGGTGTCATAATGTTAGTTCCAATCTTGAAATAAGCCGAATGGTCCTTTAGCTTTGCTTCAAGGGACAAAAGCATTTTATTTAACCAAAATATACAACTATTCCTTGACCTTGCATCATGTCAATAGTTTTAAGACATGTTCCTCGCTTATTGCTACTGATGTTTGCTTCCGAAGAAGGAAAGGGAAAAGGGGTCCATTTCAAGGATTCTGAATCATCTCAATTATAACTTTGTTCTTATCTTGTGCTGCAATGCCGACACTGAGCTCACGGTTCAATAATATTGACTAAGTACTGAATATAACAAAAATTGTTTTTCCTTCATCAGATGCACATCATTGAGGATGCAATCCAACAATCTTTTTAAAAACAAGATTCGTGTTGTTTCTAAGTTAATGGTATCCTTTGTATTTTACTGCATTTATCATATTTATATATGTATAGGCAGTAAAAGTATAATGTAAGTGTATGTATTAAAAATTAAATTGTATTTTGTTTTTTAAATTTAAAAAATAGTAAATTAATCTTTGTACATTAGTCATTTCACTTGAAAATTCCATCTATTTGTACTTTTAAAAACTAGTATGGCTGACAAAATAATGAGATAGTGACACACAATGTGTCATGTATACCTAATACTAATGTATATATGGATCAATTTTTAACAACAATAATGAATAAAAATTTTAACAAAAATACCAATTTACTCTTAGATATAATATGTAAAATTAATTTACTTATTTTTAAATAAAAAATAAAATGTAATTTGATTTCAAATATAATAATGTCTGATAATTCAGTGTGTAAGTGGGGAAATATAAATAATTGGTAGGAAAAAGTGAAAGGAATAAAGGCGAAGGAGGCAAAAATTCCTTGCAATTTCAAAGACTAAAGTTAAAGTGATAAGGCGCTCTCAAATAAAAACAAAGTTGAAATGCAATTAAAGAAATGGAAATGGTTGGGATTAGATGATTTATGGTCCACAAGGAAGAAAAAGTAGTAGGCTGCCAACTTTACGGTAGGAACAAAGGAAGCCATCTTTTCAATGTTCTAAAAAGATTGGATCAACCCTTTAATATCATATCTGACCTCATACTGTCTCACATGCTATAATTTAAACTAGAAAGTGAAAAATAACGGCATGCTGATGATGATAACTCGTAAATCGTTTTTGTCGTTTGTTGTTAGAATATTCAAATTTTAATTTTGAGTTCTTCATAAAGTTTTAACCTATTCTTCGTAAATTTAAATAAAAATAAATTATTAAAATAATTATTTTACTTATTTCAAGTTATATTTTAGTCATTTATATTTGAAATATTATATTTTAGTCACTTAAATTATCGTTTTATTACGAAATAGTCTCTTAATGGTATAATGGCAATATGATGTGGCCTATTATTTCATCATATCATATTAAAATTTTTGGTCATATTACATAACTAATTCCTTAACTTTTATTTTTTGAACAATTAAAATTTTCTTTTTATTTCTTTATTTTCCTTATCTTCTACTTCCCATTTATTTTTCTCTTTTCATATTCTTCACTGCAGAATATTGTGACTAAAGGTTAAAATTAAAATTTTAATCAAATGTCAATTCATCACTACATAATCACTTTTATTCAATCCAAAATAAGAAAATTTAATAAAACTCTTTGATTTTCTTTTTCTTTTTTCTACCTCTTCTTCTTCCTGCTTTATTTCTTTATCCTTTTTCTTTTAATGTTTCAATTCATGTCTGTCTCATCTCATAATCCCTCATTTTTCCTTTCAATTTCCTAAAAATTTCTGTAGGGCTTTCCTTAGTTGGGCATGTAAGGATATTACTTACAAGTCTTTAACAAAGCATCATTTTATTTTTTGTTTGTAAATTTTCATTCTTTTTCTCGTTTGAATCTTGTGTTATTTCATCTTTATGCATCGAATTAAAATTTGGGTTTCTCATATTTTGTTATGTAATACCTTAATTTGATCTTCGCAAAGTTAGTGACTTTTTAGTTTGTTGCCTAGCTTTCCCAGTGAAGATTTTATGGTTCTTTTAGTCTTAGCATTCAATCTAGCTTCATGTTCTTACCTGCTTACTTATTTCTCTTCTTTCAACTTTCAATTTTTTATTACTATTCAATATTAAGTTTTGATTTCGCTTAAGAATTTCTATTGTGTGTAGTTATTAATTTCCCTCTAAATTTTCTTTAGCTACAAAACATGGGGATCTAATACGCCAATTGAATTTAAAAGATGTTAAATTTTAACATGATTTATTCAACTGCAGAAAAAAAGATGGGTATATATCTTAGCACCCGTAAAATTGAAAAATTCTCTAAAGATGGAGAGCGTGATATGGTTAAAATTTTAACCTTTAGAGACAATATTATGTTTCTGCAGTAAAAAATATGAGAAGGGAAAAAAATAAAAGGAAGAAGAAGAGAAGGAAAATAAAAAAAATAATTTTTTTAAAAAAAGTTACAGGGACTAGTTGTGTAATTTGATCTCAAATTTTAGTTTGATATGATGAAATAATGGGCCACCTTAGATTTCCATTACACCAGTAACAACCGTTAACAACTCAGTGGCCATTTCGTAACAAAACGATAACGTAAGTGATTAAAACGTAACATTTTAAACATAAGTGACTAAAATGTAATTTGAGGCAAACAAATGTGACTATTTTTGTAACACCTTTTGTAACACCCCTAGCCCGAATCCAACACCGGGATAGGGCTCGAGGCATTACCGGAGCTTTACACTTTCAGTATACTAACTTGGATCACAAAATTCATTTGAATTTAAAACCTTTCAATCATGAACATCTCGTCCCTTGTATAGGCCTTCGAGACCTATAACATATCAGAGAGCAATACGGGACAAATACGGGCACGTTCGATTAACCTTAGGCTACTCAGAAAATTTTCCTTAACATAAAGGGAAACACGCCCGTGTAGGTGGACCATAAAGGGAAACACGCCCGTGTAGGTGGACCATGTGGACTCACACGCCCGTGGGCTTATCCCGTGTCTAAAACTTGAGCATTCTGTTAAATTAACACGGCCAAGATACACGCCCGTGTGTCCTACCTGTGTGCTAATTTAGCTTAGGGTTTTAGGTGCAAGGGACACACGGTCATACCACACGCCCATAGGGATGGACCGTGTGTCTCACACGGCATAGCCTACTTAAATTAAGCCAACTTTTATGGCTATATACAAAGAGATAAATATATTTCTACATGCCTTCATTTGGCAAATCAAATGACACATATAACAAAATACTCAAAAATCCTATAAATGCCATTAACAAAGTAAAAGCGTCCTTATACCAAAGCTTAGCTAGTTGATAGTGTGTTGGTTCTCCAACTGTCTTCTAATCCTTATAAGTCCTCGAGCTCTGTAAAGTAGGGAAAAAGATAGGGGTAAGCATTTACATGCTTAGTAAGCTCGAATAATCGGAAAGTAAACTTACCGAGTAATTAGCATACATCTAGGCTCAATTCATGAAATCATCCATTATGAAATGATTTCCTATCATATGCACTCAATCAATGAGTTAGTCACATTTTCATATATCATGTAATTTAACTAGATGAGCTCATCATTTAATATTTCATTCATATATATATATATATATATATATATATATATATATATATATATATCCAATGTTAATCTCGTTGAGTTTCTAGCAAATCTTGATGGAATACCCTTTATCCGTCAATTCATACGAATGATCATTCCATATATACACTCCCGCGAACCTCACATCTCATGGCAGGATTACCAGTCCAGGCTAAATCCCCCATATCATAAACTCATAAGGTGATGTCGGGATTACCAGTCCAGGCTAAATCCCTTATAGAGACAAACACCCTTAATAAGCTCGGATCTGAATTACCAGTCCAGGATAAATTCAGACCCTAATAGGATTACCTGTCCAGGCTAAATCCTCAATGCACATATATTCTTCGGGAGGCTTGATCATTTAAGGAACACCCATCTGGGCTAGATTCCTTTTCATACTTGAGATCAAGGATTACCCGTCCGGGCTAAATCCTTACTGCAACACATGCAAGATCTCATTCTACATGTAAAACATGGTTTATCCATCGAATTCCCTTTTTAACCTCAACCGAGACGGTTATCAACAATTCATTATCAAAGATGCATTTTATACATTTTCATGCCATCAATAATTGCAAATATCATGCATTCATAAATCATGCAATTATACATATTAGGTTTACTTTAAGTTATCTGAACTTACCTGGTATTCTTTTTGGGATTATGTTTCGGTTACTCCAAAACCTTGCGTTTACCTCGATCGACCTTCAAAATTTGTTCCTCGGGGTCTATAACAACAAAATTAACTGATTATACACTACATTATACATTTTGAGTTTAATATCTACCCCCGATCCAAATGACCATTTTGCCCTTAACCTATCACATTTTTACGATTTAGTCCCTAGGCTCGGATAATGAAACACATACACTTTCTATCTTACCCAAGCCTAGCTAAACACTTTTCCTTCTTATGGTAGCCCACATTATCCATTAATTTCTCATTTCTACCACACATTTACATCTTTTGCAAAATGGTCCCTATAAGGGTTTCTTATGAAAATCAACTAGAAAAAGATGTTTAACACACATTAATCTTTCATATTCCTCCATAATCTATCAAAATACAAGCAAATCATGCACGGATAAATTTTTAAACATGAACCCTAGCATGAAATTTGGGTAGAAACGGAGAGATCAAGCTACTGGGATTTCAAAAATACAAAGAAAGTTAAAAATAAGGCTTGGGGGCACTTACTATTAAGCTTGGAAATGTTGAAAACCCTAGCTATAGTGTCTATTCAATTTTTGGCAGCCATGGAGAAGAAAATGGCTGATTTTGGCTTGATTTTTCCCATTTTAATTCTTTAAAATGACAAATGACCAAAATGCCCTTATGCCCTTTCTTTAAAATTTCATTCATGCAAGCCCATTTTTTTCCAAAAATTTAGAATTTGGAAAATTGCTCTCCAATACCTTCTAATTCATAATATATATCAATTTCATACGAATTGCTTCTAGAAACCAAGTTTTGCAATTTATTCAATTTAGTCCCTAATTTCCAATTAGACATCTTATGCTCAGAATTTCTTCATGAACCTTTAACACATGCATAAACTCATATTCTAGGCCTCATAATAATCATAAAATAAATATTTTGATGTCAGATTTCTGGTCCCGAAACCACTATTCTGACTAGGCCCTATTTCGGGATGTTACACCTTTAACCCATCTCTGTTGCCAAATTAAGGTTACTGAGCATTACTATTCAATTGGAAAACATTTAACAACATAACATTTAAATAAATTAATCATACTATAAACCATTCAATTATATGCATATTGTCCCTAAATCGAGCATTCGAGACTTAAAAATAGCTTAGAAGTGATTCGAGACTAAGTTGAAACAAAATAGAAGTTTTAAGAAAAAGTTGAAAAAAATGGAAAAATAGGGGTCACACAGCCATGTGGCCAAGCCGTGTGACATAGCCCAGGTTGTGTAACATTCGAACAAAAGGACACACGGCCGTGTCCCAGTCTGTGCCCTCACCTGTGTAACTCACTGAGTTGCCACACGCACCCGTGTGCTAGGCTTTGTGCTAGGCCATGTAACTCCCTGAGTTACCACACAACCCCGTGTGCTAGGCCATGTGTTAGGCCATATAACTCACTGACTTGAAATACTAAGAAATTTCAAATGACACACGATTGTGCCGCCAAGCTGCGTGTGTCACATAGCCGTGTGACAGCTCGTGTCCCTGGCCGTGTGAACCCAAAATATACCTAAAATCAATCCATTTCAAAACCAATTCATACCTAACCATTCAAACCATTTGGGCATACATTCAAGGGATTCAAACATCATTCAAACACACATAAACATGCCATTTCAAACATCCTAAATCACTTAACCAATATGACATTCAAAGGCACCACAATTGTATCAAATATTATGAATCAAACTAAAGCAATTTGACCATATCTCAAATAGACAACCTAATTCACTTAACCATTACATTCTACCACAATAGACCATTTTCAAGCCACCAAAACATACCAAAAGACCTTATTTACAAACACTTAAAAGTGACCAAAATGACATAACTTGGTAAGGTATTAAAGTGAACCAAACCAACATAATCTCAAAAGCTTAAACATACCAAAACATACATTATAAAGATCTTATACATGCCATTATTAACCTTGGCCAAAATACACAAAATCTATCGAAATTATTACTGGATAGTGTGAGAGGTCTCAGACGAGCTTCCAATCGATCAAGCTTCTGATAATTTATAAAATAAAGGAAAGTAACTACATAAGTAACAAAGGCTTAGAAAGCTCGTTAAACTTAAACATAACTTACCATTTCATTAACACTTCATAGATTAAGCATAAACCATTACCAATGCCATAAGCTTAGTATAAACCTATTCAAGCACCATCAAGCTCACAAGTTAGTAGGCTCATCGACATCACATATAAGTTCATTTATATCATAAGTAGATTTCATAAGATACATTACATATTCATCAAACTTTTTAGAAAATCATGAACATTTCCATTAACCTACTTACCATTCCATTCCTTTTCTTACCCATTGAACCATCTAGAATTACATTAGATACTCAGGAATACTTACACATATAGTGTGCCTTTCCATATAACCGTAACATTTCTTTTACATCAATGCTCACACGAGATATGGAGAATCAGCAACAAATGCATGACCTCAACCATCAGTAGGACACTCAAGACCAGCACCCGAAACCTAAAATCCCTAATGACATGTCATTTGTATCCTAAGAATTCTTAAGGTTCAACCAGAACTCGTTATCCATCAATTCATCATAGCATGGATACATTTATATATAGTTTCAATTATATTAAAACAAAATAACAAATAATCAATTTAACTAACACTAAAACGATTATAGTTCATAAGAACTTACCTCGATAACTATGGCGTGAAAGTAGAATCAAACACTAATCTAAAGCTTTAGTTTTTCCTCGATTTAAGCCCGATTGTGGTTTATCTTGATCTAGATAAATAATTTTATTCAATTAAGTACTTCTAGAATTCAATTTAATCCATAATTCACATTTATGTAAAATTACAAAATTGCCCCTAATACATTGATTTTTCACAATTTAGCCTTTAAGCTCATAACTTAAAATCTAATCGTTTTAACCTAAATCCAACTTAACCAAAGTTATAAGGGACCTTGAAAACACCCATTATTACCAACATTTCGCAACAAAACCTATGGATTTATACTTTTAACAATTTAATTCCTATTTCCAAAATTCAATAAAAATCACTTAACAAAATAAACATCAAAAACACATTCAAAAACATCCATGGAAAGTCCCTCAACCTCTAAAAATTTTGCAAATTAACCCCGGGCTAGCTAGATTCAGCTAAAATGAACTCAAAAATATAAAAATCATTAAAAACGAGACCGAAATCACTTACCATGCAAGTACTTATACTAGTCAAATCTTCAAACCCTAAAATGGCTATTCGTTTCTTCAATTTTCGGTGGTGAAGGAGATTAGAGAAGATGAAACCAATTTGTTTTATTTAGTTTAGGTTTAATTTATTCAATTACTATTTTAACATTTAAAAAATATCAAAATTTCAATAAAACCTTGTCCATGCACATCCACTAACACTTTAAATGGTATATTTACCATTCAAGTCCTTTAGTTTAAGATTTCATAGCCATTGGACCCCTTTAACTAATAGAACTCAACTCGTACACTTTTTATGATTTAGTCATTTTTACCTAATTAACCATTTAAACATCAAAATTTCTTAACAAAAATTTAATACGACCTTAATATAATCCCATAGGCATTAAATAAACACTAAAATAATAACACACTTGTCAAAATTATGGTCTTGAAACCAGTATTTTTCTAACACTATTGAAAACGGGCTATTACAATTTTGGTAATTTGCCCTTAAATAAATAAAATATTTTTACAAAAAATTAAAATCATGTCATTTCGTTGAAATATTTGGGTGTATGTTTTCAAATGCATAGATAAGCGCTAAAAATAACATGTTTTAGCCTTATACTTAATATGTTTTCAAATGCATTGATAAGTGCTAAAAGTAACATGTTTTAGTCTTATACTTAATGCGTTTTTGGGAGATTATTTGATGCTAATGGTGAATTTTATGCTCCTATTCCTTTAAATTCATATTTTTTACTTAGGAGAGCATTTGGGAACAAAATGAGTGAAAAACGAGCAAAAAAAGAAAAAAGAAAAGTAGAGCAAGTTACAGGATCCACACGGGCTGACCCCTTTCACGCGGCTTGGCCACATGACCATGTGAGCCACACGGGCTGCCACACGATCATGTGGCAGGCCTTATTGATTTCGCGATTTGCACTCTAAACCTGAGAAAAAAAATACAATTTTTAGGTTTTTCGGGCATTCTGAGAACTAGATATGACAAAAATAAGAAGATAGGAGAAAGACATCATAGAATATTCAAAAAAACAACTCGAAAAATACCATTAAAGCCAATTCTAAAGAAGATTTCCATCAAGATTGAAGACTCCTAATTGATTTATTAGGAGATTATCATTAGTTTCTTTATTTCTTTTGGTTATATTGTCTTTAGGATGTTTTTATTTGCAAGCATGAATTAATTTTCTAAATACCTAGGAAGATGAACCTTATGATGGATTCTGTCGTTTGATTTTTATTTTACACAATAAATAATTAGATCTTGTTCTCAATTATGTATGTTTAATTCTTGGTTTGATATTTCTATATTATTGATCCATGTTTGATGAGCTTAAATCAGAGGAGGAATAGACCTTATTTAAGAGTAGATCCTGCGTAATTGAATGGAGTTGCATGCAATACTAGAAATAGGATGACATAAATCTACTGGATTAGAGTCAAATCTAATAGGGGAGTCCATAAATCGAGTTACTACGATAATGGGGGTTTTAATTAGAAAGAAATTTCAGTTAATTAACCTATAGTAAGTTGCTCTTACTTTCAAAAGAGATATTAGCATAATTCAGGGATTTCTACGGATCAAGATACTAAATGAATAAATTGCGTAATTTAGATTGATAGTGGCAAATGAAGTCTAGGTGAATTCTTTCCTGGGCATTGTTTCGCTTCTTAGTTGTTAATAGTTTATTTTCCTGAATTTTTTTTATCATGTTCGTAATTAATTAATTTAGTTAATTTTAGTTTTAATCCACCACTCAATTTTATCGGTTAAATAATAAAAGACAATAATTACTTTTACTTTTAGTGTTCATGGGAACAATATCTTTGCTCACCGTAGCTATACTATTAATTGATAGGTGCACTTACCTTAGTCAGATTTTTAGTTGATTTTGTGGACATCATGCATCCAACTATTTCGATTTTGATCTCTTCTAAGTTTATTTTGGTAATATGAAAATTGTAAAGATAATGGATTGAAGGGAGAAAAAAATATTTTTCTTCTAATGCATGCCTAATTCTTATTGTCACACCCCAAAATTAGGTCTAGAAGTTTTGAGAGTAGTTTTAGAATTTTGGCTTAAAATTGAGTTTGGAAATTCGAAATGTGGTAACCTAAAAATATATTTTTTGGAAATTAAACCAAATTATGAAATAGTATGAAAAAGACTTTCAATTTTTAAAAGAGGATTGTTTTGTAAAAGGGTTTATTTTAAGAGTAACTTTAAAGCAATTATACCAAGTTTTAAAAATTAGCTCATCTTTCCCCCTTTCATCTTAATATTGAAGTGAAAAAAAAGAAGAGTAGAAACATTCCCTTCCCCTTGTTGCCGTCAATTGAATCCCCAAAACCCAATTCACTAATTTTGATTCTCAAAACTCTAATCCTTTTGATTTTTACCATCTTCCAAACACCAAATCTTTTCTTAAGCCAAAGAGGAACATCAAGAACACTATTAAAGCCATTTTTATTCATATTGTTTTCTTCAATCGGAGTAAGGTTTTGTATTTTTAACAATTTTTGATGTAGTCTAGTAATTTAAATCAAGTTTTAATGAATTGAATCAAATATATTCAAAGGTTTTGTGTACATGACGAAATTTGGGGCGTTAATGGTAAAATTTGGGATTTTGAATGAAACCAATGTTTCAAAGTGTTTTCAACTCATTTTGATATGATTAGAAGGTTTTTAAACTCTCCTTATAGTTTCGTTAAAGAATTCGAAGGTTTTCATGAGTTTTCGTTAAAAGGGGCATTGTATGTTGAATTTTCGAAACCATGAATTTGAGCAGTGTTGTGTGGTTTGAAGGCTGAGAATTATTCTTAGGTGGGTAATTAGATGATAGGAATTAATTTTAGGATATGAGAATGAGTAGAGAGTAAGATATTTAAGTTTTGACTATGCTAGTAAGAAAATTCAATTCTAAGAGGAACTAGCCTTAGACCCGCATTTTTGTTTGTTTAAAGTGTGTTATGATTGCTAATTAATTGTTTTTACTGTGTGATTTACTTTGGTGAAGCTTTGAAATCATTAAGACTTTTTTCGAGTAAGGTAAAATGCAAGGAAAAGTTAGTTTAAGCTTTCGACAATTAGGCAAAAGCGTGAACGGTGAGTATTTTGGAATTGCTGCTTGTAGGCGTGATTCATAGTGTTAATCGAGATCTTAGGAATAGCCTAAACCCCTATCTTAAGTTCTGAGTGTAAGCCTTTCTTATACTTTGTCTTGTTATGAAATATGCATAATGTATGTCAAATTGTGGAATGTGATGCTAATGTGACACGTAAAGTAAGTGATTATTGGTATGTGGTATTTGATAAAGTGATTTTTAATGCATTCGTTTGTGAACGGATATGTGATGGCTCAATGAGCATATTTGTGGACTTAAAGTGCAATTAAATGAATTTGATAAGTGTGTTTTGTGTACAAATTGTTATGTGAATTGATGTTTATGAATAGAGATTAAGTGCATAAGAACAGTAATTAAATATGCATATTTGGGGATACTTTGGCCTTGTGATCTTATGAAACTGTTGGATTTAGTTGGCATAGTGAGCTCTCACCCTTGTGCTTTGTGATTTGCATATTGAGGCCCCGGGACAAGTTTGAGGGATAAGGGAATGTTGAGCCAAGCTCCATTCATAAGGATATGTTGGTATGTTGGAAAGTGTTTAGTTTCATGCTACAGTTATGGGACATGCTAGACTCTTTGAGTTATTGGTGTGATGGAGATCTGTGTATCCAATGTGTGGTGATAGAGTCCACTTTCATGTTTCATGTTTCCAAGTTGCCAAATTATCATAAAGTGATTAATATATGAAAATGTTGTGTGTAAATGCATGTGAATATATAAGCTAGACTTGTGAGTTATTAAAGCATGAATATGTTGTTTTATTTTGAGGAATTATCGTAAAATAATATATATATATATATATATATATATATATATGAGTTGAGTGTAATTGTATAAGAGGGCATATGCTACTTTTATGAATTAATGAAATAGGAACATGTAATTTTAACTTGATTAAAATATGGTTGTGAATATGTTGTAGTATGCTCTTGCTTAACCTTTGATGTTGTGCATGCTTTGTGGTTATTTCGACATTCACTGAGCTTGTTTAAACTCACACACTCCTCACTAAATCTTTGCAGATAAGTAGTGTTTTCGGTGTGAGCGGTGTAGCCAAGAAAGTGATCTTAAAAAGACAATAACTTTTTGAGTAGGTGGTTTAAAATTATTTTTGAACTCTTTGAGTAAAGGCAATGTGGGTTTAGAAATTCGTTTGATTATTATTACTATTATCATTTGTTTATTATGTAACACTCCTTACCCGAGACTGTTGCCAGAATCGAGCACGAGGCATTACTAAACTTATTCTATCCCTTACATAGGTTTAAATTGTTTATTTAAGCATTTCGGAATGTGCTGCCATTCTGCATCGTAGTCGCCTAAAAATTCATATCTTGAGTTCCGAAACTCGAAATTAAGATCCGTAAATTTTTCCTGAAACTAGACTCATATATATATCTACTAATTTTTTTTCATAGATTTTTGACTTGGCCAATTAGAACATTTTATTAGTTAAAGTTTCCCCTGTTTCAAAACTCGACTGCACTAACCTCTTGTTACTACAAACCATGTTTCTTCCTGTAAAAAATTCATATCACTAAGCCGTTTGTTTCTCTTAAAACTAGACTCAACAAGGATTATAACCATATAAAGTATACCTTCTAATTAGTTTTATAAAATTTATGGTGAATTTCCAAAGTTGAAACAGGGGTTCCAAAAATCGCTCTGACCCTGTTTCACTAAAACTCAGATATATCATGAAATATAATACCTTTACCTATTTTTCTTATTCCATAAGAAAATAGACATAATAAGCTTTAATTTCATATATTATTCATCTTCAAACTATGTTTATACAATTTTTAGTGATTTTTCAAAGTTACATTATTGCTGTTACTTGAATCTGTTTTTAGGTTACTTTCACATTTTTCATAATTTTCATGTGATAATCACCATTCAATCATACATATTAATAAACATGCATATCATCGGCCATTTTATTAGCTAATCACTAGCAAGTATTTACACATCATTCATTGTTCATATTATACCAAAAGTGGCTAAGTTTCTATACATGCCATACACAAAACAAAACGTCTAATTATACCGAGTTATTTCTTTGATAGTGTGATCGGCCTCCGACGTTTCCTTCGATCCCCGAGTGGCTAGATAAGTACTATAAGAAGAAGAAAATAAAGAGATTAAGCACTAGGCTTAGTAAGCTTACAAGCAAATAAATCACAACATTCAACATAATGGATAATTATGCATAATATCATCTAACATCATAAATTTCTTTACTTCTCAATTTCTATCTTCTTCTTTATTCCCTTACCTTCTTTCTTTCCTGACCTTTCCTTTTTCATAAGTATAATCTACTTTTCCTTTGCTGTTAATTCACTGTAATTTAACTCGTATCCTGACCCGTTGAACCACTCGGAATACTAAGGATACTAGGGTCGTTCCTGTCTATCAATATCCTGCCAATGCCATGTCTTTGACATGGACTTACATGAATTATTCCTGTCTCCAATGCCATATATAATATGGACTTACATGGCTCAATCCTGTCTCCAAAGCCATATTTCTAATATGGACTTACATGGCTCATTTCGTTCGCTCATCAACCCTAATATCCTAACATTCCTAGGGTTCAACCGGCTTTCTAACACTTTTCCTCTCATCACTTCACCTTAAATTCGACTTTAAATATTTTCATAACATAAATATATAAATGCTGGAAATTGACAATAATAATGTAAAATAAAAGAATATTGCATTTATTTACTGTAAACTTACCTCGATACAAAATGTGACTAAACTTTACAATTTAGTCCTTTACTTTTTCTTTTCCCCGATCTACTCTCGAATTTCGCTCTTCTTGATTATGAAGCTTGAAAGTTGAAGAAACCCCAGCTATGGAGAGAGGTAAGGTTCTGCTGGTAACTTGAAGAAGATGATACAATTTTATCATCTTTTTCACCTTTTTATTAATGTTAATAACCAAATGACCAAAATGCCCCTTCTTACTAAACTTTCAAAAATTCCTTCCATGTCCTAATTTTGTCCATGAACTTAAAATTGGTTAAGTTACCATTTAAGATCTCCTAATTAATATTCCAAAATAGTTTCATGCTAAAAACTTCTAGAATGCAAGTTTTGCAAATTATTCGATTTAGTCCCTAACCTCAATTTAAGCACTTTATGCATAGAATTTTATCACGAAATTTTCACACAATCATGTAATCATACCATGAACCTCAAAATAATAATAAAATATTTTTTTTACCCTGAATTTGTGGTTTCGCAACCACTGTTCCGTTTAGGCCCTATTTCGGAATGTTACATTTCTCCTCCCCCTTTAGGGATTTTCGTCCCGAAAATCTTACCTGTGAAGAGATATGGGTACTGTTTTCGCATAGCCTCTTCGGGTTCCCATGTAGCCTCGTCAACGGGGTAGCTATCATGGAAAATCCCTCCACAAATCGTCTATAATATCCGGCAAGACCAAGAAAACTTCTAACCGATACATTTCTAGGAGGCTTCAAATAAACAATGGTTGAAATCTTACTCAGATCAACCTTAATACCTTCACCGAGACAATATGTTCAAGAAAACCAACTTCGTAACGAACTCACTTTTGCTGAACTTGGCATACAACTGATTATCTCTCAGAATTTGTAAAAGCGTTCTCAAATGCTCTGCATGCTCAGTCTCATCATGAGAATAAATCAAAATATCATCAATGAACACAACTACAAACTTATCTAAGTATGGTCTAAAAATTCGGTTCATTAAGTCCATAAAATGGCAGGAGCATTAGTCAAGCCAAATGGCATCACAAGGAACTCATAATGACCATACCTAGTCCGGAAAGCGATCTTGGGACATCGACTCTTTAACTCATAATCGATAGTATCCGGATCTCAAATCTATCTTGGAAAACACAGTAGCTCCTTCAATTGATCAAACAAATCATCAATTCTAGGCAATGGATACTTGTTCTTTCTGTTACCTTGTTAAGTTGCCGATAATCTATGCACAATCTCATCGATCCGTCTTTTTTTTCACAAATAGCACTGTGCACCCATGGTGAACTCTGGGTCTTACAAAGCCTTTATCTGTTAATTCACGCAATCGAGCTTTCAATTCTTTCAATTCCAATAGAGCCATTCTATAAGGAGCAATAGAAATGGGCGTGGTACCGGAATCAACTCAATACCAAACTCAACTTCTCTAACAGAGGCAAACCGGTAGTTCTTCCTAAACACATCGGAAACTCACATACCACAGCAATCGATTCAATTTTCAATTCGGATCTTTAGTGTTCAACACAAAAGTAAGATAAGCTTCATACCCTTTTCTCAAGTATTTACGGCGGACATAACGAAATTATAAGAAATGAACTATCGACTCTTCCGAATTAACCCAAGAATTTCACCATTTTCACACTTCAACTCAATGAATTTCTTTCCACAATTCACTATCATATCATGTGTAGTCAACCAATCCATACCAAGAATCACATCAAACCCATCAAATGGCAATAGCATGAGATCGGTAGGAAAACAAGAGCCTCTAATCATTAAAGGACAATTTCTACATACCTTATCTACTAATACATGCTTGCCTAATGGATTCGATACTTTAATCACAAATTCAGAGATTCTATAGGCATACTTATACTAGGCATCAATTTCATACAAACATAAGAATGAGTTGAACCCGGATCAATCGAGCAATGACATTAATATCATGTAGAGAAATGTACCCGTAATCACATCGGGAGGATGCCTCTTCGCGTGCACGAATAGCATAAGTCCTTGCAGGGCTCTAACATCTAGTCTCACACCGAATCTCTAGAGGTACCTCATTACTTGCTCCTACTCCCGGTTGCCTCGGTGATCGCCTCTAGTAGGAGCATTTCCGGATCTAGCACTCTGTGTTACCTCTCGGCTAGCCACTTCGGACATTCTCGTACAAAATGATCCGGAGCACCACATTTATAGCAAACATTTTCACCCCGACAAGGACCATAATGAAGTCTACCACACCGTGGACACCACGATCTACCCTCATCGACATTACCTACACTCGTAGTCGAGGTGGTCCGAGCCTTCGGATCCTTAAATCTGCTACCTCTATTCGACTAGATTGCCTGCCAAAAGCTAGATCTGTAGAAAACTCTCTGGGCCTCTTGGATGTAGCCCAAATGATCTCGCTCATCTGTCTCTTCTTTGTATCTTGTGTCTCTGTCTCAACTTTGCCTTTTCTTTTAATAGCTCCTCGCCTTACAGTGCTCTCTCAACTAAAATAACGAACTCTTTTATTTCTAGGACACCCACCGACAATCGGATATCATCATTTAACCCATCCTCAAACCTTTTACATAGGATAGCCTCTGTGGACACACATTCTTGAGCATATTTATCGAGCGACAAATTCACGCTCATAATCGGTCACCATCATATTGCCTTGTTTCGATTCCAGAATTCCTTTCTCTTCGGTCAATAAACCTCTGATGATGTACTTTTTACGAAATTCTTCTGAAAGAAATCCCAAGTGACCCTCTCTTTCGGTACAACCGATACAAGTGTCTTCCACCAGTAGTAGGTTTGAGTCTCTAAGAAGTGATACTACACATTTCATACATTCCTCGGTGTACAAGATAATTCGTCAAAGACTCGATAGTATTTTCTAACCAAAATTCGCTCTTTTCGCATCATCATCTTTTGTTGCTCGGAACTCTTCTCGCCTTGTTTCTGATTCTATCAACTGGTGGCTTTTCTCTTACCACTGTACCTGTGACTGGGGAAGCTTGAGCTACATGGGTAGCCAGAGAATCATGAGGGGGTGGAGGTCTAACTGCCGGATTTGTATGAACGAACTCGGCAAACAAATCATTCAAAGCTCGGAAGAGAGCTTCTCGAGTCACTCCTCCCTGATCAACTATTACTGGCCTATTCTCAGATGGCGCTGCCCATTCTATAGAAGCAGGCGCATTACTTTCTACATCATCATCACCGGCTCGCCCGGGATCCATTACTATAAAACAAAATATTTAAAAAAAATCGTCAGGAGTCGTCACACTATCAAAATACAAGTATGGCATGTATAGCTAGACTTTTTCTCACACTAACTATTCCGAGAACCGACTAAACCTGCTCGATACCAATAAATGTAACACTCCTTACCGAGATCATTGCGAGAATCGAGCACGAGGCATTACTAAACTTATTCTATCCCTTACATAGGTTTAAATTGTTTATTTAAGCATTTCGGAATGTGCTGCCATTCTGCATCGTAGTCGCCTAAAAATTCATATCTTGAGTTCCGAAACTCGAAATTAAGATCCGTAAATTTTTCCTGAAACTAGACTCATATATCTATCTATTAATTTTTTTCATAGATTTTTGACTTGGCCAATTAGAACAGTTTATTAGTTAAAGTTTCCCCTGTTTCAAAACTCGACTGCACTAACCTCTTGTTACTACGAACCATGTTTCTTCCTGTAAAAAATTCATATCACTAATCCGTTTGTTTCTCTTAAAACTAGACTCAACAAGGATTATAACCATATAAAGTATACCTTCTAATTAGTTTTATAAAATTTATGGTGAATTTTCAAAGTTGAAACAGGGGTTCCAAAAATCGCTCTGACCCTGTTTCACTAAAACTCAGATATATCATGAAATATAATACCTTTACCTATTTTTCTTATTCCATAAGAAAATAGACATAATAATCTTTAATTTCATATATTATTCATCTTCAAACTATGTTAATACAATTTTAGTGATTTTTCAAAGTTACATTATTGCTGTTACTTGAATCTGTTTTTAGGTTACTTTCACATTTTTCATAATTTTCATGTGATAATCACCATTCAATCATACATATTAATAAACATGCATATCATCGGCCATTTTTATTAGCTAATCACTAGCAAGTATTTACACATCATTCATTGTTCATATTATACCAAAAGTGGCTAAGTTTCTATACATGCCATACACAAAACAAAACGTCTAATTATACTGAGTTATTTCTTTGATAGTGTGATCGGCCTCCGACGTTTCCTTCGATCCCCGAGTGGCTAGATAAGTACTATAAGAAGAAGAAAATAAAGAGATTAAGCACTAGGCTTAGTAAGCTTACAAGCAAATAAATCACAACATTCAACATAATGGATAATTATGCATAATATCATCTAACATCATAAATTTCTTTACTTCTCAATTTCTATCTTCTTCTTTATTCCCTTACCTTCTTTCTTAACTGACCTTTCCTTTTTCATAAGTATAATCTACTTTTCCTTTGCTGTTAATTCACTGTAATTTAACTCGTATCCTGACCCGTTGAACCACTCGGAATACTAAGGATACTAGGGTCGTTCCTGTCTATCAATATCTCGCCAATGCCATGTCTTTGACATGGACTTACATGAATTATTCCTGTCTCCAATGCCATATATAATATGGACTTACATGGCTCAATCTGTCTCCAAAGCCATATTTCTAATATGGACTTACATGGCTCATTTCGTTCATCTCACAACCCTAATATCCTAACATTCCTAGGGTTCAACCGGCTTTCTAACACTTTTCCTCTGTCACTTCACCTTAAATTCGACTTTAAATATTTTCATAACATAAATATATAAATGCTGAAATTGACAATAATAATGTAAAATAAAATAATATTGCATTTATTTACTGTAAACTTACCTCGATACAAAATGTGACTAAACTTTACAATTTAGTCCTTTACTTTTCTTTTCCCGATCTACTCTCGAATTTCGCTCTTCTTGATTATGAAGCTTGAAAGTTGAAGAAACCCCAGCTATGGAGAGAGGTAAGGTTCTGCTGGTAACTTGAAGAAGATGATACAATTTTATCATCTTTTCACCTTTTATTAATGTTAATAACCAAATGACCAAAATACCCCTTCTTACTAAACTTTCAAAATTCCTTCCATGTCCTAATTTTGTCCATGAACTTAAAATTGGTCAAATTACCATTTAAGATCTCCTAATTAATATTCCAAAATAATTTCATACTAAAAACTTCTAGAATGCAAGTTTTGCAAATTATTCGATTTAGTCCCTAACCTCAATTTAAGCACTTTATGCATAGAATTTTATCACGAAATTTTCACACAATCATGTAATCATACCATGAACCTCAAAATAATAATAAAATATTTTTTTTTACCCTGAATTTGTGGTTTCGCAACCACTGTTCCGTTTAGGCCCTATTTCGGAATGTTACATATTATGATTTAGGACTTTGGACTTTTGGTATTGTTTGGAACTATATTTATGAATGTTTGATGATTGGTAATGTGTCAATGATGCATGTTGAAAGGAATATTTGTTGAGTATGAGTGTGTCCTCTGTTTGTTGTGTTCTTGTTGATTTGTACAAAGGTTTCGATATTCGGTCTTAAATATTGATACCTCGATGTTAAAATGTATGAGCAAGAAAATAATAGCTTAATTTGGTATCAACACCTTTCACGAGTATCGATACTCAGGGTAAAAATACCGATTCATTTTTTATGTATTGATAAAAAGTTTTTGGTTCGAAATTATGTTGGAAAAACATAATGCTGAAATTAAAACGCCCTGACTTTTTGTATTTGTCTCTAGGAATATTTAACAACTGTGTATCTGCTTCAGTGGTTATTTATTCTGGGTGTGTGTGAGAGGTTCCAAGTTCAAGCCTTACCTTTAGTAATTTTTGTTATTTTTGGAATTAAGCCCTACCATTATTCAGTGGGCTTACATTAAATTATCTGTAATTCCATATCAGAATGAGCTTGCTGGTTGGAGTGGTAAAGAGATAATATATTGGAAGTCTTGTGTTAAAATCCCTGCGCGAGTATGGATGTTATATTTTTGCTCGGTTATGCGATAGAGTTTCGGTAGAGCCAAACTTCTGAAGTAGTTGTTTGTAGTGGGGTTAGTGGGAGAGATATGAGGGATTTGGGTTATCATATTTCATTTTTATTTGAGTTTTATTTCTTTTTTAATTTTCCCTCTCCTACCGAAATTCTACTCATCTTTGACGTTTCTTCTCTAATTTTTCCCTTTTCTAAGTTTCCTTTGATTTTTGACCTTTTTTGATTCATGTTCACTTCTCCGTTTTTGCAAATTATCGCGTTTGGGTGTGGTAGGTAAGTCCTCTTGAAAGTTTGGAGTATTGGGAAGCAATTTCGGGTTTAGTAATGTGTTGATTTCATGTTTAGGTATTGCTCGATGGATTCAAAACGTGTTTTCTAGCGGGTAAGGTGTTTAGGCTTTCATATCCACTCTGGTAAGTGACTGAACCTTCGTTCGAAGTAGTTTCTCGAGTATGTCATTTGGGGGTTTTAGTGCTATAAACGTTTTGATGTTGACTTAGTGTTGTAATCGATTTTATTAGGTGCTAGTGGTTTCGGGATAGCAAGTGAAGCAAAATCGAAACAGGTGTGTACCCAAAACGCGAAAAACTAAGTTTCGGAAAAAGCTAAAAATAGCCACTGTCAACGCCACACGGGTGTGTGGTCACCCGTTTGGTAGGTCGTGTGTGAAAACACAGTCGTGTGATTGACGAAAGCATGGCCGTGCATAAGACATGGTCGTGTAGTGGCTCGAGTGTGGTCGTGTGGGCCACACGAGCTAGGCTAAGTTAGGTGTGTGGGCCGCACGGGTATTTCACACGGGCGCGTAGACTATTGAGCCAGGCCGTGTGGACCACACTGGCAAGGCCAATCTGGGCGTGTGGGCTAGACGGGCAAGCCAAACAAGCATGTGAGCCTATTATACTGAAATTTTTCATAGGGTCGCACGAGTCATTCTAATCGACTGTGGACCTATCATAGGGACGATAAAGGCTTACTAAACCCTAAAACTATGTGTTCTGTTAGACTGAAGTACTGTTCTGAGCATGACTATGCCATGTATATCTGCTATCTATTTATATAAGCATGTTAAGCATATTTTATCCATTAATTTTGTATGTATGCTCTGTTTCTGTTTTGGGGTAGGACTTGTATATGAGTAGAAAGTATTCTGACCGGCGTTAAACGCTTATATTTTGGTAGTTTGACTACATATACTATTTGATATGTGTCCTAATGACACGACGTAGTGTGTAGGGATGGATGGGTGTTTTTAACCTCACATGGCGTGATGGGATAGTCGGAGACGATGTGTAGAGGATGGAGGTAGGATTTTGCATATCTGTATCTGTATCTGATTTTGTTACTGCATCTAAAAAGGACATTGTATCTATATCTGTTTCTAGTTATGTGTATGATGATTGTATGCTTGCATGCTTAATTCTGCTAGGTTACACACTGAGTTTACGTAAACTCACATCTGTTTGTCTGTTTCCATTTAGGTAATCCACAGATTTAGGCAGATCGGTGCAGAGGAGACTCAGAGGCGACCACTTTAATGTAAAACTGTTAAAACTTAGTTCATTTGGTTTATTCTAAATTTTAGACTGATCTAAGAGTTGTAATTTTTTGGAGACTCTCTAAACTTATTGGTTTTTAACTTGGATTTTGGATTTATTTGCTTTAAATGTGGCATGTTTGATAAAATGTTTTATAAGGCTAATGATTTTTACTTAATCAAAGTTTTTCCTAAAAATACAAATTCGATTTTAAAACAAAACGTTACGATTGTTAAACTTTCACTGTAAATAAGATTTTTGACAAATAAGCCAATTAAATAGTGTTTTCTAAAATGGAGATAGAGTATTTGAGTTAGGTAACCGAAATGATGCTACGAGACAACTTCGTTTTCAAACTCATTCTATGTGACATCACCAAATTCGACCATAGCGTCTGGGTCGGGTTTGAAGTATTACAGGAATAGTATCAATTTTCTTATTAGTATCGATACCTATTTTACTAAATATCGATACCCTCTGTTGTGTATCGATACCTACATTATTTTCTTTGGAAATTTGCTAAAGGATCTCTAAGCATGTTTTTATATTGTTTCTAATGTCAATTAATGATTGTTAAGCCATGAACACCTCTGTAATTAATTAAGTTATTAAAAGTTGACCTTGTTTGAATGTTATGTGCGTATGTGTAAGTTGCAGTGTTTGATGTGGCATCTTGATACTCAAGTTCGGCGACTGGGCCGGGTATGGGGTGTTACAGTTACTTTTATAATTCTTTCCTCCTACCATTTGGGATGGTTTACTTTGACATTTTTTACTATCCCGATCTTAATATTTCAATTTTTGGAATAAATAACTAGGAAGTTTTTGTACTTAAAAGCAATTTAGTCCCTCAAAATAAGTTATTAATTTAATCTTCAAAATAAGCAAATAGAGATAATTGAAAATGATGTTAACTATTTTGGTTAATAAACTATAGAGTTAAAGATCAATTTAATTCATTTCAAAATAAATAATAGTAATTTAATGGGTTAAATATAAAATTAGTACCCGAATTTGTCCACTTCTTCCATTTTGGTATTTATGGTTTTTTTTGTCACTGATTGGTACTCGAACTTTTTTTTGTCAACTATATTGGTACCTGAGCCTAATGTTATTATTTTTTTGTTGATGTGGTAGCGCTGACCACTCGTACGGTGCCACGTGTTTAAAGGAATAATTTTTAAAGGAAAATGAAAGGGAAAATAATTAAAGGGGGTCTAGTTTGCAGTCAAAGAGGATGACACGTGTTGACGCATGAATGGTCAATGTTACCATGTTAGCAAAAAAGTAACTACGTTAGGGTTGGGTGTTAATATAGTGGACAGAAAAAAAGTTTGAGTACCAATCTGGAACAAAAAAAAAAACAGTAAGTACCAATCTAGAAATAATGAATAAATTTGAGTACCAATTTTATATTTAACACCAATTTAATCATTACACCATTCAAAAGTGAATAACTAAAGATAATTGAATACCATATTAACTATTTACATTCCTTAAGTCTAATATTTAAAATTTAAAATAATTTTAATAATTAAATAAATATAAAATAAATCCTTCCAAAATAATTATTTTTCAAACAATTTTTTTTAAAATTAGTCTGAAATAATTTTCAATTGATACTTGGTTTAAAATATTGTTTCTAAAATAACAGTTTTTGATGGTTAATTGAATTTATAAAATTCAAATTTGATATGGGTTTTATTTAAAATATTTTTAAAAATAATTTATTATAGAATATTTTGTAATTTTTTTCCAAAATTTTGGAAAAAATAAGTTTATAATTTTTTTAGTATTTAATATTTATAGGATTCTTTGCATATTATGATTTTCTTTATTTTAGTGATTTTTTATTTTTAGAAATTTTATATTTTTTCTATTTTTAATGTCTTATATTTTTAATATTTTTTCTATATTTTAATTTTTAAAATGTTTAAAATTCAACCAATTCTGAATTTGCTCATGTTGATGGTGTCATTAATTGTATTTTTTTACTATATATTCACATGTTGAGTAAGGATTAAATTATCTCATTTATTTTGAGAGTGATTAAATTACTTCACATCCTATAATTTATTAATATAAATATTTAAAATTCTTTATTTATTCACTCTTAAATAATATAATAATTAAATTATTTTATTTATTTTTAAATAATTAGAATATTTCTAAACTACCATACGAAGACCACGTAAATTTTTATTGATTTTTTTCCAACTCAATCAACAATATTCTTTGAGCAAATTGTTGAAAATAAGTTAGAAAATCTAACCAAAAGGACAAATAAATAAAATTTTCTTTAATAGTAGTTTTCTTATATAGTTTGATAGTACTTAAATGCGTACATAATAGAAAACATTATTGAAATATGCCAATATTGATTTTAAATAGATGTGCATATTTCTTTTTTTCTATAAATTTTAATTGTTTGAGACCAATAGGTATGTAATAATTATAAGGTAGCTTTTCATATTATAATTTTAATGAAATTTGGTTGTTTGAAATGTGATTATTAGGAAATTACTTTACAATGTTTGATATACATTGTAAAGTATTGATTAAAATTTTAGAAAAATTGTATTATCATTTTGGTTCCCTAAATACTTTTTAAGAAAATAATGATAATTTATGATTTCACCCTTATTAAATAAATAATAATAATATTCATATATTTAGATTTTATTTATTAATAAATATTTGGATTAAATATTTAATAATAAATTTTAATTGATATTTTAGAATTTTTAATTTATTATATTAATTGAAAGTAAAATTATTTTAAATTTGTCCTACTTATATTTTGTAAATATAATAATGCACATATAAAAGTATGTATATGTAAAACTTATTTTGGAAAAATTAAAAAGAAATGTATATATAATATTTATGAAGATTCCATTGAAATAATAGAGAAAATCAAATAGACAATAATTTTTTCCTTTTTAGACTAATACCCTGCACCAATATAAAATAAGGTTAACTTTGTCTTAATATTTTTTTAAACATCCCAATTTTATCAAACCATGGAAAAGTAACCTTCCATCATATCAAAATCTACGATTTAATCCAACTTCGATAATATTCATCCATGAATTTGGTGAGTACATCTTTGAAAAGTACAGGCTATATAATAATTTCCATGGACATCTCCCCCAATTACGGGCATACTTCTGGAAGAGTTCAAGATTTTCCTTTTGGGGGAAAAGGATTGAAAAGCTTGAAATGATGCGAACTTCATTTTATCTCTACTAAATTAATTAAGATTAAACTCATTCATTTCTTTATTGATGCGTTAAGCTTATTATACATTATTTGAAGGAAAATAATTTATATTAAAATTTATTATTGATGGAGTGAGAAGAGACTTCTATTTTAATTTATTAATATTGTGTTTTATTTGAAATATTATATAAAAGTATTAAAAACAAAATACCTTATAATAATATCAATGACCTTTTAAATTAAAATAAGAATATTTTAATAATTTCACAATAGAATTAGTGTTGAGTTAACTTATAAAATCAACCTATTCTAGATATGATATTAATAATTAATTAAGCGGTAAATGTGTTTATTAAGCCCTTTATTATGTGGATTAGATCAAATTAATCCATATCAATTTTATTCCTATACTATTAAAAAGAAATAACTACAATCAAACTATAACAAAATTAACATTTTTGTTTTAAAAATGGGAAAAAAATATTATTATTATTATTATTTATTTGTCGCTTCAATTTCAAATAAAAGATTTCACTTGTAAAACTATAAAATTTTCAAAATATTAACTATGTTAGATATAAATGACCTTTTTTAAACAATAAATGTTAACTCTGTTCATTTAACCTTATTTGATTCTTTTAATAGTACAAAGATTAAATTGATTCGTTTAATAATAAGTAGACTAATTTAATCCGGTTCTTATAATAAATGTACTTGCTAGATATTTTCACTTGAATTAAACAATGCAAGTATCAATGGCTAAGTTACAAGGAGGTTAATATATGCTATAAGTCTTTGTACTCTTTACAAATTTAAAATTTAGTCCATGTACTTTTATTTCTAGAAATTTAATCCTTTTACTTTTTACATTTCAAAATTCAGATCCAACTATTAACAATCTTAAAATTGTGTCATTAAATTCAAGTTCATTAAGTTATTTTTTAGTTACATGGCTACCAAGTGAATTTATTTTTATTTCAAAATGATACACCAATAAATTTAACAATGTTAATAGTTGGACTTAAATTTTGAAATCTAAAACGTAGAGGACTAGATTTATAAAAATATATCAATCAATAGATGAATGATTCAAATAATTTTCGTCCCTTTCTCTTAACTTGGTATCAGTTGCCATGATTTGGGGCCTTACCTGTGCTTTTCATCTTTTGTTTCCCCTTATTTCTTCTTTTTGATTTTCTTCAATGGCAATCCCTCAACTATCCCTTGTCATTAATTTTCATCATCCTCATTATCTCCGTCCCTCCAATACCCCTAAAGCTTTACTTGTCTCTCATAAACTTTTTGGCTTCGAAAATTATAATGTTTGGAGTTGATCCACGCGTATTGCTCTCCTCACCAAAAATAAACTTGGCTTTGTTGATGGAACTTACTTGAAAGTTGATCTTCCAACAACTCTTCACCCACAATGAGAACGTTGCAATGCGATTGTCCTCTTTTGGATCTTAAACACTGTCTGGAAAGAACTTTTTGCTAGTGTTGTTTTTGCTTCAAGTGCTTCCCTTGTTTGGCAAGATTTTCAAGAACGGTATAACAATATTGATGGTTGTAGAATTTTTGAATCTATATCAAACCATTTCTTTTCGCACTCAAGGTATCTCTTCCATCTTCATTAATTTCACACAACCCTGACATCTTTAAGATGAATATGATGTTTCAGTCCCCTCCACACCATGTGACTGTGGTAATGTTTGACACACTTCTGGACACCTTCCTCAACACTACTTATTTCAATTTTTAATGAGTCTCAATAACTCTTATTATGTTGTACGTAGTCAATTGTCGTTTATGTAACCTCTACCTTTGATCAATAAAGTTTACTCTATACTTGTACAGGAAGAATCTCAACACAAGCTCTCTTCCACCCTGCCATCTACCTCTGCACCTACTACTTTTTATTTCGCGGCTACTCCTACTGGCCCTTCCAGGCGCAATTTTCTCTTTAATTTGAAGTTTATTATGAAGAAACTTGTTGCTAGTCATGTTATCTCCTTAGAAGATCCACGTGAATTTGACATCGCTTATTTTGTCAAGTCTCATTTACCACTACTTTGACCTTAGAGCAATATCAGCAACTTCTTACTCTTTTTACAGAAGGGCTCTTCTGTTATTGCTACTACCCACATTATAGGCATGCATTCCTCCTCTGCATCAACTTCATTTTGTTGGATCTTTGACACAAAGGTCCATCAATCATATGACCTTTAATTTTCAATACTTGCATTCTTCTATTGTTTTTACTTCTAACAATTCTTGTATTGAGTTGCCTAATGGAAAATTAACTCCTTTCACTCATATTGGCACTCATATCTTTTCCTCCCATCATACGTTAATCAATGTTTTATACATACCAGATTTCAATTATAATTTGATTTCCATTTCTGAACTCACAAAAGATCTCAACTATTTTGTCTCCTTTTATCCCTCGTTTTGCCTTTTACAAGACCTTTGCAATGGAAGGATTTTGGGGATTGGTAAAGAATATGGTGGCATATACTTCTTTCAACCTCCCAACATACCTACAAGTACCATTTCACCTTCTGTCACATCCGTCACTGTTCTATTGTCTATTGTTCCTTCCTTTCTAACTTTAGATAATGGTCCTTATGTATGGCATGTTAGACTTGGCCACACTTCTATATCCACAATGAAAAAAAAACTCAATTAAAATTTAGTTTACATGATCTTCATGATTTATCTTCCTGTTCTATTTGTCCATTGGCTAAACAAACTAAGTTACATTTTCCTTACAGTCACACTTAAACTCAGTGTCTTTGCTTTAATTCATATTGACTTATGGGTCTCTTATCACATCTCTAATCATAGCGGCCATCATTTTTTTTCTCACTACAGTGGATGGTTTAACTCATATGACCTGGTATACCTATTAAGAACCTTAATAGAAATCGACAAAAATTGTGTTTTGGCAATCATATGACCTATTTGTTTAAATATGATTGACTGACCTTTGGCAATCATATGAACCTTAATAGAAATCGACAGAAATTGTGTTTTGGAAATCCTTGATACAGAAATTGTGTTTTGGCAATCATATGACCTCTTTGTTTAAATATGAAAACAAAAAATCTCTTCTCAAATAGAAATCAACAGAAATTGTTATTCTAGAAAATAGATTTAATAGTTAAGAATAAATTCTATCTATTTTCGAGCAAAATAACAATATGTTAAAGCTGTGTAAATAGTTCTACCGATGACATCTATTTATAAAGAGAAGAGGTAAAACCTTTATTAAATTGTAGAAGTTTATTTCAACTAGAAAAACGAACTCCTAGTCTATCTAGAAGTATAAGGGCGACAACCCTAGTTAATAATACTAGGGTTTGCCGTCCCCCTCATTAATAAGAGGAACTTTTGGGCCTCTCCCATATCAGGTCTAATTACAAGTAATTCCTGGGCATTTAACTCAATACTTTATAATTTGATCTAACCCAATGTTTTTTTTTCTATTTTTCAAAATAAACATATTAATATATTTCCAATTAAATATTCTTCTCAACCCAATTTTAATTCCATATCATTACGACTTTATCTTAAAAGAATTCATGAGAAACTATATTTAATATTTTCAAATTCAACGGTTCACTATGACCAAATTATTTATTTCCATTTTCGAACTTCATTTAATTCGAAAATATAAATTCATTTTCAAGTCATTTTCATTTTCATTTTAGAAAAAAACCACATTCATTTCCAAATGATTCCATTTCTCCATTTTTATTTTCATTTTGGAGAAAATCATAATCATTTCTAAATATTTCTCATTTCTCCATTTTTACCATTTCTATTCATTTATTTTCATTTGATTCAATTTGAAATTTATTTATGGTTTCAATGAGCTAACAGAGAGATCGATTGGACATTTGCAATTGAGGCTCGAATGATTTATAATTAAGTTTAGGATTTTCGCCTATTAATTGTAAATTAATTTAGTTACGAAGTCATTCCACTATAGTATCATGATTGAGTTCTCCCCAATGGCATACTATTACGAAAGCAACTCAATTAGTACTAGTCCAATGACCTTGTCATAAGTGTGTTACCATCATAGGATATCTTTAATCTCTTTGTAATAATATTCGTTCTCCTAATATGATCTTATTTGATCTTATAGTAACCATTACATCTTCCTTCATGAAAAGTTAACTACTATTAAATAGTAATCATGTCATTTATCACAAAGACGAACGACCAGTGGTCACATTTACTTTTCATCAACCATTTAATGCCAATGAGAGGATATCATTTACCCATGTCTTGGGCTATGAATTCCACTAATGTGAATGATGCTACATACTATAGAAGTCGTATACCCAACGCACCAACTTTTAGTTTCTTATCTATCTGAACTTAGGCTTTTACTTACATTAAATTATAAGAGTCACGTATACATAGTCCATCATCCACTCAAGATTTATGTATGTCACACTATGAACATCACAACTGAATAAATCCATAAACAGATTCAAGATCTATTCTGTTTGGGTTTTATTCGATGTACTGTCAGTCCACTTAGTTACGTCTATGTCTCAATCTTCTGGGAGTCATCCGCTCTGATGCCCAAGACAAAGTATCTCCCCAATTAGACTTGATAGACGACATATTAGTCTTTCAATCGGTTTACTTATTCCAATTATACTAAGGACATGTTTAGATTCGTCTGCTAATATAAGTTATCTTTTCGTATTACAACTCAGTCACGTAATACTGCTTGGTATTAGTTTAAACATTAGACAACAGTGAACAACATTTGCTTCTATTTTCCTTTGTGTGCAAAAACCATATAATGACAATTATACAAAGACTAAAAAAATTACAAGTGTACATAGACGAAAATACTACTTAAGGCACTAGATCCAACAACCAATTGATACAATAAAAAAGAAGGCATTGACTTTTAGGACACATTTTCTCTTGTAGCAAAATAGGTCACTATTCGCACTGTCTTTGCTCTTGCTGCTCTTTTCAATTGGCCTTTTTATCAACAAGATGTCTTTAATGTCTTTTTACAATGTGACTTGAAAGAAAAAGTGTTCATGATTTTTCTACAAGGATTTAACAACTAGGGGGAACATAAGGTTTGTAGATTGCTTAAATCTCCATATGGATTGAAACAAGCTTCAAAACAATAAAATTTGAAGTTGACTGAAACTCTAGTTTTGTATGGTTATATTCAAAGTAAATATGATTATTCTATGTTAACATGTTTAATGATCTCCTGATAACTGGCAATGAAAATAAGCTAGTTAATAATTAAAAGGCATATTGCATAATAATTTCAAGATGAAGAATCTTAGAAATTTAAAGTATTTTCTTAGGATTGAAGTGTCAAGATCAAATACAAGCATTATGTTTGTAACGCCCCGAATTTTGAGCCTAGAAGTTTTGGGTTTTGTGCATAGGGTCAGTGAGGTGGTTGCACATATGTGTTTAGTCGTGCAATTTAGTGACAGAATGGGCCTGCTGGTCTGGTGGTTAAGTGGAGTGTTAGTAAATCTCAAGGTTCTGGGTTTGAGTCTTTGTGTGCGCATTTTATTTTATTTTGATTTGTTTTTGTAAATAATTATATTAATTATTAATTATTAATTAATGGTTTTAAGATTTTCTATTATAATTTCTATTCTTTTGTTTTTATTAATGTTTTCCTATTTTCTCTGGCTCTTCTGCTTTTTCTTAATTTTTGTTTTTGCTTTTGATAATAACACTCAAAATTTGATTTTGGTTGTTGGCTTCGGGAATTCTGCTCCTCTGTCGTTACTTCCGATCACAAAACAGGTGTGGGATTCGAATTATGACTACGTTATTTTAAGTGATTACTATCTCTACAAATTTTCTACTTGGCTTTTCTTAACTGTATGCTAACCCATTAGTTTTGGGTTTTTAGTCGATGGAAGTGATAGAAAATCGTCACTTTCTGATATATGTTGATAGGGCAAAGGTTAGGGACTGTTAAGGTGGCTTAAACGACAGTTTCGGGGCTGATTTGGGGTGGTTTTTTGGCCTCCCCGATGACCACACGGGCGTGTACTGAGGCACACGACCGTGTGGATTTAGGAATTAAGGTCTCCGGTCAATTTTGGATGCCACGCGATTGTCTGGTCGATTTGGGGATTTTATCGAAATTCACACGGCCGTGTCCCTTAGGCACACGGGCTTGTAGGTTTAGGAATTAGGGATTTAGAGTTTTGGGAGTCACACGATCATGTGGCTGATTTGGGGATTTAGGGATCACACACGGGTGTGTGTTTCGAAACACACGGCCGTGTCTGGTGAGCACACTAGCGTGTAAGATCCTCACACGATCGTGTCTTCCTTGCACTTTATTTTAGCGATTTTGGACAGTGAGTTACATGACTTGTTTACACGCCCATGCCTCTGCTTCACACAGGCGTGTGCCTCTATCACACGGGTGTGTAAAACCCTTCACACTGGCAGTTAGACTCCCACACGGCCTAGATTGCTCCACACGACTGAGGCACACAGGCATGTGGCCCTATCTCGCCAAACTTTGGTTATAGGTCAAATTCAAGTGTAATCGCAACTCCACGTGCTCCAACCTTCGACTAAGCTTTACTGAGGGTATCTATGACTCTGATCTAGGCTTGATATGTGTGTCATTTGTGATTGGTTGTGTGATAAGCTTGATACTGAATTCGAGTTATGAGTGTGTACATGTATGCTTCTGTAACTGACTGATTAGATTTGAATGTCTGCTTCTGATCAATAATCTGAGACTGGTATTCTGATTGTGCACATCTAATTGCATACATACATACATACATACATATGCATAAACTATTTTGGGTGGGATTTTGAAGAGAAGGAAGATTGACTGAATTGAACTGGCACCTGATCTGTTGGTTATTAACCCCTAAAACCCAAAGGGTCATGGGTGGTCCCAATACCCTAAGGGTCATGGACAATTTGGTCATCTCATGGACTCTTCGCTACTACACCAGACAAGATATACGTCGACCTTTGCTTATCATTGATTGAACTGACAGTTTTATTATAACCTAACGGTATAACAGTTTACCGCATTGCACTGTACCGCATGTACGTTAGCTACGCTACGTACTATTATCTGATCTAATAGTTCATACTACATGTTTGTACTGCGGTTTACCGTATTGCACGGTACAGCTTATACACTAGCTTTGTTGCATAATATACGTGACTGGCAGTCTATCTGCATATTATTAGCCCCAATACCTAGAGGGTCATGGACAGTCCTGATAGCCATCGTTGTCGGGCTTCCCGGGATGAGATCAGTTGCATAGTGCAAGGTTGGATAAGCCTTACAAAGTCTTGAGTGGAATGTTTGGCGGGACGAGCTTAAAGCTCTTATGAGGAGTGATGGGGGACGGAGAGGTGTGTTGGCTGGATGTGTGGGTTTTTCTTAACTCAATTGCATTCATATGCATCATATTGACTGTTCGACTGAAATGCCTAATTGACTGTTCGACTGAATTGTCTGAATGACTGTTCGACTGAAATGTCCGATTGACTGTTCGACTGGAAGGCAATTGTGCCTATGAGAATTTTGTAGTCTTTGACTGCAACTGTCTGACTAGATAGTTGCTGTGACTGTTGAGAATTACTATTGCTACTGTGTTTGAATGGTACGTGAGACTGTGTGTGTCTAATTGACCCATATGACTATAAAATACATATGGTGTGTGTTTGATGTTGGGCAAATTCGCTCAACTGTCATCTATCTGTAAGTATGTACTACTTCTGAACTACTTCTAGTTCCCTGTTTCCTCTTCTGCAGGTTATCAGGTTTGATCTCACACTGAGCTCAAGTAGCCCACCCCCTCTTTTATTTCCCCTTTCGGGTATAGTTCTAGATTCTGTTGATGGGCTAAGTACGCGGAGGTTTACAACAATTTTGAAGGAAATGAACTATAAGTTTTATTTTGTTTTTTAATTACTATTCGGTTTAAGTTGAACTGTTAAGTTTTATAAGACTGAGGTACAATTTCTATTTAAAACTTTTATTCGTATGGTTATTCTGTTAACCTTGCGGATGGAATTTTTAACGTATATATGTTTTTGGATTTGTAATAAAATATATGTTTTGGAAAAATGGAATTAAGGTCGATTGGTTTTGTAAAATTTTCTCACGATCACTTTCGTAATCAATGTAGCATTCCGAATTCGGTCTAAACTTCTAGGCCAGGTTTGGGGTGTTACAATGTTAAATCAAAGAAAGCATGCCCTTAAATTAATTGAAGATATTGGCTTAGAAAAAGCAAGACCTGTAGTCACTCCATTAGAATAGAATAAAAAACTTACAGTTGTAGAATTTGATGAAACACTGCAGACAAAAGGTGATGATGAAATTCTAATAGATGCAGGAACCTATCAAAGATTAATTGGTAGATTGTTATATTTGACAAATACTAGGCTAAACATTGCTTATGGTGTACAACATTTGAGTCAGTTCATGCATAGGCCTAAGCAGTATCATTATGAAGTTGTACTGAGGATAGTAAAATACATTAAAAAGGATCCAAGACAAAGAATTCTTCTTACTTCAAATGGAGTTCTAGTCTTGGTTGCATATTGGGATTCTGACTGAGCATCTTGCCTTATGTCTAGAAAATTAGTAATAGGCTTTTGTATCAAACTTGGAAGCTTCTTGATTTCTTAGAAATTAAAGAAACAAAGCACTATCTTAAGATCTTCGACTGAAATTGAATATAGAAGCATGGCATCTATTATTGCAGATTTAAAATAGCTACAAGGCTTGCTTATTGAATCAGGGATTAAAAATGACAAGCCAGTTGTGCTTTACTATGACAGTCAAGTTGCAATCCAAATTACAGTAAATCTTATTTACCATGAAAGAACCAATCACATTAAAATTGACTACCATTTTGTGAGAAAGCATTCAGAAAGGTTTTGGTGCAAACTAAACACATTCCAACAAAGGAGCAACTTGCAGATATCCTCATCAAATGACTAAGAGCACAACAACGTCAGCACTTTGTATCCAAGTTACGAGTGATAGATATATATATCACCCTCCAACTTGAGAGGAAATGTAGAAGTTGTTAAATGAAGTTGTTACCAAAACTCCTAGTACTTAAGGATTAGTTATTGGTAATTAGTATTAATCTTTATATTAAGAATACTAGTTAGTTACTACCTATCTATTATAAAAATAAGAATACTGTTGCAGCAAAAGATATATCAACCAATAGATGAATGATTCAAATAATTTTCTCCCCTTTCACTTAATAGGTTTCACGGAGAATGGAGATGACAATGGTAAGGATGAGTGGAGTTGAGAGAGGGTCAGTGAATGAGATGTTCGAGCGTATGAGTAACTAAGGAGAGACCCTTTTGAAGACAATTGAATGGGGTTAAAAGTGAGGGTGATGTGAGCATAGTGGGGTGGCTGGTGGTAGGGTAATGCATGGCCGATGGGATGGTATTGTGGTAATGTATGGGTATGGCCAACAATGATGGTAGGCGACAGTAATGGAAAGGGTTGTAAGGACTAGATTGGAAAGGTTAAAAAAGTTAGAGGCACAAATGTAATATTTTAAAAATTAAGAGGCCTTTTGTATTATAATCCTTTTTATGCTGTATTTTATATTTTTTTTATTTTACATTTTTAAATTCCTAATGTATTCACACTAAAAAATACTTGTGGCAAACCAAAAAAAAAAGTATTAATGGAGAAGAAAATTGCAACATAAAATCCTTACACTTTTCTTATATAATTTTTAAAGGTGTTTTGCATGTTTTTAAATTTTTAATTTTTTATTATTGGTGCTAGTACTAATAAAAAGTATCAATTTAACTTTACCATTTTTAAATTTAGGTATCAGTTAAATTTAAAAAAAATTGAATACTACATATATATATATATATATATAAATTGTCAAAGTATCTAATTATATATTAATCCTTCCATAATCTTCATGCATAACTCTCGCTCGCCTTTCTTATCATCACCTGTCACGATTCATGCCAAGTCACGGACTGATAACTACTCTTTTTTCTTCGTCAATTAAAATTTTGAAATATATTAGTAGGTAGTTGCAAGAAATAGCGATTGGATATTTAAGAGGATTTTAATTAGATATTACTTTCCATCAAAGTAAAATTATTTTGAGTAAACTATTCATTTAAGTTTTATGTTGTTGCTGCTTTGGTCATGTAACTTTTTTTTTAAATTTAATCATTTCACTATGAAGCGAAATTTTAATACGGTTTTCTTTTAATTAATATAATAATAAATTTAGCCCTTAACATCTTACATGTTTTGTTAATTTGGTCTCAATTCTAAAAAGTTGAACACAATTATCTCTTAATGTTTACATATTGTTGAAAAGTGCAACTACGAACCTTAAACATAGGCCATAAAATAAAGATGATGAATGTATAAAAAAAAATCCTATTGTATTCTTTTACGGTCAAAGGAGTAAGACTAGGAGGGGTCTAGTGTCACAAGTTGTGAATCAAAGTATGTGACGGATGCACACAGAACGTCTCATAGAGGTTAACTAATTAAATAGATCTCATTTGACCCATTTGAACTGGTTTGATTCATGGAACACATTGAGAAGCCCATCTTCTTAAAACCTTAGTAGCCTAGTAGTTGACAAGATAATTAATGTTAATGGGATAAAAATATATTTAAGAGTGTTTACTCAAATATTTGATGTGTGATGCTTTCTTGTAGCTTTCCAAGCTTTTTTGTTGCTTCTTCACTCTTGAGTTATTTCTGAGAAGATTTTTACTTTTCGAGACTTAAATTAAGTTAACTTAAATTAACTTAACTTAGACAAATTTAAAACAAAAAAATTGTGTAAAGTACAAAACTAAAATTCTAACCATTACATTAAGAATCGATTCTAAGAATTTTTCAACATAAATCCTTTGCTATTGCTTTTTTATTTTTTTATTTATAGAAATAAGGTGTAACCAAGATGGCAGAGGTCCATCCCATTGAGATATATAAATTAAAACTGCAATGGACAGACCCAAAGTCTCAGCAGGCTCAAAGCCAGAGAGTAAAACAACAAAACATGTCTGAAGTCGCAGTAGGCTTATTATTATTTTTTAATTTGGTCCTTCAAAACTCTAAAATTCAAGTCTTAATATAGAAATATTTCTCAAGTTTATGCTCTAATATTATAATAAGTGTCAGAGTTCTAGTTTCAATGTAAAAACAATTGTCAAATTCACACTCTAATTTTGTAATTATTGAGAGTAACTTAAACAAAAAAAAATCAACTTCGGAATAATTAATAGTCCAAACCTTAATATAAGAACAATTACCTAATTTAAGATCTAATTTAGACCAAAAAAATTCAACTCCAATATAAAAAAAATCACCAAATTTAAACCCTAATAGTAATCTAACCCTTAAATTAATATACTGAGAAAATTAAGTTGTAACCAACACTAAGAAAATTAAGTTGTAACCAACACTACTACACTAGTGCACGGAGAGAAGGGAATTTGGCAACCAAATTGCTCATATAATAACCCAAAAAACATTAGAAGATCCAAAAATCCTTCACAAGGTAAGCATCCAATCAACATGTGATAAGTTTATCCACATTTCCAGATTGGCAAAAAAATTTAAATTACATAAAAACAATGATAAACAAGAAACTTTACTTTAATCCAATACCCCCCCCCCCCCCCTTCTTTTATTTGTGTGGGGAAAAATATACATCATCTATACCCCCAAAACCCCAAAGATATGTCTTGATAAATACCCAATTTGCACATTTAAACTAGCACCAAAATATTACAAAGTGCAAAAGTAATCAGAGTTTCACTTTTGAGTTCTAATCAGTACCTAGATAAATTTAAACACTTAAGGAAATGATGAGGTTAAACCCTTATCAATTAAACTACTATCCACATTGTTGGAGTACCTGCAAATGACTTTGCACTTGACTACATTGCCATAGACATAGAACCCTGGTGTGATCAAGATCCGTACCATGCTTGGAACCAATTTCTTGGCTCTTTCACCATCCATGTCCTCCATGTATACGGAATCAAACCTTGCCCCCTTATCCACCCTGAAGATTGGTAAACCAGGGTGCACCGAGTTGGCCAAAAGGTGAACCAAGCACAGACTCTTTGAGGCACCGAAAAAGGCTTGTAGCAATGGTTCAGGCCAAGCTCCGTTCCAACCCAACATAGCCACAATTTCATTCATTTTCCTGTCACAAAACTGGCTGAACTCCTCACTGAAATGCCTTGTTCCCTTATTCAGAACTTCCTCCCATGCTAGACCTTGTAATTCATTGAATGACTTGTAATTAGCTTCACAACGATCAATGGGGTTTCAATATTTGGTTCACCGCGTTCTTTTGAAACTGGTTGATTCAAAATCTTCAAAGAAGGCTTTGTTCAAAGCTTCGAGGTAAAGGAGAAGGCTTCTGGGGTTTTTCGAGTGAGAAATCTTCATATCATAAGGCTATAAAAGCACAGATATTCTCTCATAAACTTTGCTACCCATGTGCCTTAATTGCACGGTGAGTGATCTACTTAAAAGCCTGGTTGAAGACCTGGATTCAGATACAGAAGCCAAGAACTGTTGAATCACTTTCTCATAAGCTCCAATAACTCCATCTTGTTTCTTCACTTGATGAATATTTATGTGTTTGACCCATTCTATAAGGAGAGTTTCTGTTACATTCATCTAGACCAGACTTTAAATTGTGACAATATACATCAAGCTTGTTAAGCTTCTTCTCAAGTTCAGCCATGGAATATTTTAACTTCGAAGCTTCCATTAATGCTTCATCTCTCTTCCTTGTAGCTTGAATAAGGATTTGAGACAACATAACCATTCCAAAGGCCAAGTAAATAATACAGCCAAAACAAACAAATTAAGACATCATACATCTTCAAGCTCTTCCAACCAAAACTGGCAGGCAAAACCAGGGGAATTCGATAGACAAATATCATTTAAAAGCACATTGCAGCGGTTGCAATTTTATTGAAATAACTGTATGGTTAAGAAAACAAAATGAACCAGCAATCAGAACATCTTTTCGATCCATCAGTCATGAACTGTACAATGCTTAAAACTGCTAAAAGAAGCTTCCAAGAGAAAAGGAAGCAACATGTGGAATAAAAACTAAAATGCTGCTAGCTTCCCATCACTACGAGTTGGGAAGAGATGCCCACCCTACAGGCAAAGCAGAACAGTACCCCTCTTGCATGATTATATCAAGCATACAATGAAGTAAATGCTCAATAAACCACAAAATGAACACAATAGAGAAGTAATCAATATGAACTAAAATGAGAGAAATAATAAATATAAAAAAAAAAGATCGAGAAAGTTTCACCAAGAACTCTTCTTCTTTGACCCCGAATAAAAACTGAGGTACCATCTCACAAACTTCTTCAACCCTGCCTCCAAATCAGTCGTTGGCTTGTAACCGAGCTCCGTCATTGCCAAGGTAATATTGGCGTGTGTGAACTCCACATCCCCATTTCTTGGCAGTGGCACTACTTTCTTCTTAGCCTTCACCTTTAAAATCTTCTCCAATATACTAACCAGCCTACTCACAGGTACAGGCGAAGTATTCCCCAAATTAAAAATCCTCAATTGTGCAGGCCCTCTCTTCTTTCCCCCACTCCCTGTACTCTTCTTTGCCGTATCCAATGCTCCCAAACACCCTTTCACTATATCATCAATATAGGTAAAATCCCTAGCCACACTACCCTTATCTGGTGATTCGTATACAGTGATCGTTTTACCTTTCATTATATCTTTAGTGAAAAAGAAATATGCCATATCGGGCCGACCCCAAGGACCATAAACCGTGAAAAATCGCAATCCAGTTATTGAAAGTCCATAAATATGATTATATGTATGCGCAATTTCCTCACCGGCTTTCTTTGTAGCAGCATATAAACTAGCAGGTTGATCAGTTCTATCTTTCTCTGAAAATGGCACTCTAGAATTCAAGCCGTAGACCGAACTTGAAGATGCCCAGATAATCGCCGGTTGAGGGTTGGCCGATTTCGACACTTCCAGTAAGTTCACAAATCCAGCAATGTTACTATGAACATAAGATCCTGGGTTTTGCATAGCGTAACGAACACCGGCCTGGGCTGCTAAATGCATTACGTGAGTAAACAAAACGGCATCGAACAGTTGTTGGAGAAGACCCTTGTCGTTGATGTCGCCTTCGACTATAAAAACCCCAGCTTTTTCGAGGATCTTCTGGCGAGCCCTTTTCAGGGTTGGATCATAGTAATGGTTAAAGTTGTCAAGGCCAAGAACACCGTCTCCACGGCGTTTAAGAGAGAGGGAGACATGGGTTCCGACAAAACCGGCGGCGCCGGTCACAAGGACGGTGTGACCGGTAGTAGAGCGAGGACGGGCCGATTTGCGGATTAGTTTGTGGGAAAGAGAGAGCGGGGTGTGGTGGGACCCAGTAGAGAGGTGGCGGCGCGGCGATGGTGGGGAAGAAGGGGAGGAAAGTAGGAGGAGGAAGATAAGGAGGATGGAAAGGAAAAGGGTGGAATAAAGGGTTAGTTTGGAAAGAGAGGAAGATGCGGCGGAGGAGTGGAAACGGAAAGCTTTGTCGGGTTTGTGTTTGCCAGGAGTGGATGGAATGTTGTCAAGGTGTGACATTTGGAACAATACAAGATAGGATTTTAGGATTAGGGTTTAGATTTGTGGTGGCGGCGGCGGCAGTGGAGGTAGAGGAGGAGGAGAAAGAAAGGAAAAGCTCCGTATAAAGGTAGAAGACTGGTTGTCATTTTCAAGAATGGGGAATTTGTGGGGTTTATAAGGGTTTGGTTGAACTATTGGAGGGGTATAATCATCATTATCATTTGGAGAGGGAAATTATAAAATTACTACTACTATTTACGATGCCAAGTTACGATTGCAATGCGTTTTAGTGCGTTGAATTGTTTTTTTTTTTTAATTTAAATTCAAATTCAAACTTAATCAGTTTTAACTGAAATTAAAATTGAAAATATTTTAGATTAGGATTTTTAAATTTATATATTTGAAATTTTATTTATGATAAATAATTGAAATTTTAATTTTTTGGTAAAAAGAAATTGAAAGTAGATATTGGTGTTCATAAAAAAATTATTTATGTTATTCACTTATAGCAATAGTTGTAAAAGGTAAGTATTTGAATAGTTACATTCAAGTATCGTCATGTGTAATTATTTGAGTTTTGAAGTTTATTTTGTGTGAGTTTTAGTTCGATAGATTGATTTTGGTATAAATTATTTCGATTTTTAGTTTATTTGTGCTTTATATTAATTTAGTTCTACTTTGTAGTTGATTGGACATATATTTGTAATTGTATTGTATTTATACTATAAATGTAACACCCCTAATCTGTATTCATCGCCGAAATAGAGTTACGGAGCATTTATATATATAGCAAAATATACCAGAACACAAGCCAAAGCATATGGCCACAACCACAATATCACACATAGGCCAACATTAGCTAAAATAACCTATACATTTTATTATAACCGAAATTAAACAACTGAAAGTACCAAAAGAGCCGATGGATAGTGTGGTATAACTCTGACAAGCTTCCAACCCGAATGAGCTTCCGAATCACTATAAAACACAGAAAATAACATAGAGTAAGCATTTAAGCTTAGTAAGTTCGTATAACTTAGAATTTAACTTACCATTTAATCACAATTTAGATAAGTAAACATAGCATATCCCAACTTAATTTGGCCAAAAGCCTAAACACATATTCACCAACATGTTAGCCATGTAAAGCACATATAATATCCAATACACATAGATGAACTCAACCATTATTCAAATTTCATATACATGTATCATACATTTCATATATCAATATATCATGTAACATCATTTCCATGTACTTCATGTAAATACCTGTAGTAGTTCATATCGAACTCATATATTCGCGTAATAGAACTGTGCCCGTTGAACAATTTAGAATATCGTTGGATACTTTGGTAGCAGACACAAAGTGTACTGAACTGTAATCCGTCAATTCCTATACATATATGCTCATATAAGCTATGAATCGGTATGCTCTTATGAGCTGTAAATGGTAAGCTCTTCCAAGCTGAATAACGGTAAGCTCATGTGAGCTGAATATCAGTAAGCTCTCTCAAGCTGAGAATCAGTAACCCTAATGACATGTTATTTGTATCCTACGAATTCTTAAGGTTCTAACAGGACTCGGTAATTGTCGTACGTCGTCGGATATGCGATCTGTATTCATCCATGGCAATTACACAATTCAAAAACATATAATTCAATTTAAAACATATAAATGTACAATTTAATTACACGAACTTACCTCGATGAGGGTACGTAGATACGGAGGCAACTAATTTGAGATTTTCTCTTTGCCTCGATCTAACTCTGCACGAGGTCTAACAGGATCTATATGGATAAATTTAACCCAATTTAATAAATTTCACATTCAATTTAGTCCAACATGTAATTTTGACAAAATTACCATTTTGCTCCTGTACTTTTAATTCTTTGCAATTTAGTCTTTAGGCTCGTAAAATGAAAATAATTCAATTTTACCCCTACCTAAGCCTAGCCTAACTAAATACATGTTTATAGAAGCCCACATATTTCACAAATTTATAAATTTAACCATGAATTTATCACATTTTTCAATTTAATCCCTATTTGAAAATTTCACTAAAAATTCCTTAACAACAATTGTTTATCCAACAAAAGCCATTCATTTTCTATCATAAAACAACAAAATTCAACCATGCTTATCAATGGAAAAACCCTAATACTTTAACAATTTTGCAAATTAGTCCCGGGCTAGCTAGATTAAGCTACAACAATCTCAGAAGCATAGAAATTATTAAAAACAGAACAAAAATCGTACCTAATTAGACAATAAAAGCTTGGCGAACCTAGGTCTCCAAAAATGGGTTCTTCTCTTTGAAGTTTCAGGTGAAGAAACAAAATAAAGATGATAACTTTTAATTTGTTTTAGTTATTATATCATTATTAACTAATTTACTTAATTAACCTTTTAATTTCAACCAAATTTCAATAATGTCAAACCAATATCTTCCACTAACTTATTAATGGGCTATTTACCATATAAGGACCTCCACTTTTAAGTTCTATAGCTATTTAATACATTTAGCTATTAGAACTCAACTTTTGCACTTTACGCGATTTAGTCTTTTTTTATCAAATTGAGCATGTAAACAATAAAATTTCTTAACTAAATTTTTATACGATAATGCTATCATGCTATAGACCATAAAATAAATTTTTTGACCTCGAATTTGTGGTCCAAAACCACTTTTCGATTTCACTAAAAATGGGCTGTTACAATAAACTCTTTAAAAAGTTAAATGTTGATGTATCATCTACGTGGCAATCCACGTATATGTCACATTAGCAAAGTTAATAAATGTTACCTTTTCCATCTATTTTAGAGGTGATTTGATAAAAAAAATCAAGTTTCAATGGCTAAAAAAGGAGAAAAATTAATAAGAGAGCTAAAATGACTTCTTTGTAAAGTTGTATGGCCAAAAAAGTCATCATGCCAAAAATTAAATGCCAGAGAAAGTATTAAATAAAGTAAAAGAAAAAGAAAAAGAAAAGAATATCAACATAATATATAATACATAAAAATATGAATATAATTATTAAGATTTTAGTTGAGTCGACATCACAAGATAATAAAAATTTCAACCAAAATCTCATTAGTTTTATACATACTTTTTTTTGCAGTCATATTGTGAATGTGTCATAATTTAATATAAATTATTAAAATTATTAATACTACTACCACAAATGGTCGATTTGGATGGTTGATAAAATTCAAACGACTTATATGAAAAATAGGTACTTAAAACTCTGTAACTTTTCCCATTTAGGTAATAAAGTGTTTTTTTTTGTCAAAGTAGATACCTAAAGATTTATTTTTTACCACTTTAGTTACCAACCGTTAACTCTTGTTAAAACCCTTTGAATAAATCAAATTATGACGAGTGACATATTTAATTAAATGAAAGATTTAAATTTAATATTAAAGTAGTGTTTGAAAAGTCATCTAATAATTGGATTTGAGCATAATTGCTTGTAACTACGTAAGGGTGGCATGTTTAGGTAACTATTATAATTGGTGGATCCCATCGAACTAGGTATAATCGGAGAAACCCAATGACACCCAAATCTAATTTTAAAAATAATTCTTATACAAATTATAAAAATTATATTATAAGCGGAATACGTATGAATGTTTGAGGTAGTTATGATAAACTTATATTATAAATTTTAAAAAATCATATTATAAAAATAATTTACGTATTTTATAAAGTTATAAAAATATATTATTTAAATTCTAAAAAATTCTAAGAAAAATTTATTATAAAAATAAATTGCATATTATAAAAGTGTTGTAATATATTTATTTATAAAAGTTATGACTAAGTATGGGCATAACTTATAATGTATTTATTTATAAAAGTTATGATCAAGTTTGGACATAACTCATTTACATATATAAGCTATATATTATAAAAATAATATACTTATTCATAAAAAAAATTATAATTTTTTCTATCATATTTTATTTATAAAAAATAACTTTTTAAAGTTATGACAAAAAATATTATTTATGACAAGTATTATGAAAGTTTTACACAATTTATAAAACTTTTTATAAAGGTTATATATTATGATTTTTATATTATTTCTAATTAATTTACATATTATAAAAAGAATATAACATAACATAAGTCTTTCTCCAAATTAAATTTATATAAATTTTTATAATTAAAGTTATAAATTATTCAGATTGTGAGTCTAAATATTACAAGGTCAATGCTAATTATGCAAATAGAAGAGATTTTCATTCATCATATTGTGGGGTATGGTACTATTTGAGAGAATAGTGCCAGACACAAACACCATAAACAGCTCGCGGGATTTTTAATTTGAAACATTAAAGGTTTTGAAATGTGGTTGAGAATACATTTGTTGTTTTTAAAAAATACTTCTCATATAAATAACACGACCTTAGTATAACATAAAAAAAAGGTTGAATTGAACTACAACATTGCATATTTCATAACTTAGGTGGAATTGAGATGATCGATACTTTGTAGAGTACATGGAAGAAAGAAATCTTGATAATTTTAATGATGTAGATTTAAAATCTAGATGATGATGAATTTAGTCAAGGATCAACAGATGATGATAAAGAGCATATGTTAAATATTAAAGAAGGAAAAACCTAACAAATATGCACTAGAACAAAATAAAATTTTATATGGATTATTAATAATTGTATACTATTTTTTAGATTAACATAATACATATAAAGATTTTATTTTAATTTTTGTTACTTGCTTAAAATATAAATTATATAATTGTGTAATTATGATTAGTATTATCAAACACACATAAAAAAAAATTACAAATCTTTTAATTACAAGAGAGTCTAATTAATATTCTAATAATTACACTTTAATTCAATACTCGTGTTGTGCAAATAGACTTTAAGTAAAAGTTAAATTAAATTAAAAATAAAACCCATAAAAATGATGGCTTTCTTTTCTATAATTGCTTTCCTTTTCCATATTTTGAGCTCTTAATATTGAAAATGTGTTTATTTTAATAGCAGGGAAGATGAGAGTTTATTTTAATATTGAAAATGAGGGTTTGCTTTAATGTGAGAAATTTGGACTAGAGTTTATATAAAAAATTTGTAGAAATTTCTTTGCGGAGGAGATGAAGATGGGATGAGAGAGATTGAAAAATAATTTTTTTATTTTTAATTTAATTTTGGTTGAATTTTAATCTTAAATATTTTTAATTAAAATGAAATATATAATAATTTTAAATATTTATATGAATTGAGTTTTAACTTAATTAATATTATTATTATTACTATAAAAAAATGTGAGTTGAAATGCACTTGAATAGGCTGAATAAATCAAATTTTGGAATTATAAATAGTAATAATAATTGTATAAAAAGATTTCGAAATTGTTGAAGCTGTATGATATTATAATAGTGATCCAACCACGACTTGAGATGCGATTAAACCAACAAAATGTTGGATCTTACTGAAATGTAGATCCAATTACATACAAAGACCCTAAGTAAATAACAATATTTTTCTACAATCCCAATACTGTAGCAACTTACTAGGTAGGGTAATTATAAATAAGAAATCTCTATAGTGTTGCATTAATTTTGATATATCATTCAATAATTTTAAATTGAATTTTCTAAATCCCTTTCACAAAAAAAATTAGTAAATCATCCCTAACTTTATGGCCAGAACAATATATTTGGAGAATTATTTGGCAATTAAGAAATAAAATTTAAAGAATAAATATAAAATTTACTCATACACATTAGTATAAAGTGTGATTTGTTATATAATTTTTTATCTAATTATATATAAAATTTTAAGTTTGATTTAATTGTATATATTTAAATAAATAATTACATTAATTTATTTGATATTAGATTAAATAATTATTTATGTATGTAATATATAAATGTAAAATTGTGATAATGTTGTTAGGATTTGTACATTTTAAATTAAATCAAAATTTTATATATAAAATTATAAAAAATTAAAGTTTAGATATGACATTACGAAGTTCAAATGTAATTTTAATATTTAAAGAAAAATGAAAAAATGAACATGTTTTTTTATTTTGCTTGCTAGTTTTGGCTAACAGATGAGAACATAACAAACATGAAGTAAAAGTATGATAGAAACATATCTATTAGGAGATAAATTATATTTTTCCCCATTTAAAAATAAATAAATTAGTCTCTATAATTAGATCAAAGAGTAAAAAAAAAAAAAAAAGAGAGAGCAAATTGATCTATTTTGTTAAAAATTTTATCCATTTATATAGTTAAAACCTGGCATAGTTGATGGAATAACCAAAAAGTGACATGTGATGTGCCACGTGTACCTCAAACCGACGTACAAGAACTAATTTTTAATAGTAGAAATAAATATAAATTTGATATTTGATCTTACATATAAAAATTATTTTACCTATTTTTAAATAAAAAATATAATCTAATCTAATTTCTAATACAAGAATCTCCACAAAAATCATGATTGTTGGTGCAAGCAAACTTGATGATACTTAAATGGTAATTACAATGGAATATTGTAATTATTTAGGGCGTGCAATTCAAATCTTACGTATTATAGTGTCCCGAAAAAGACTGTCTTACAGCTTTATTCGAACAATCTTATGGTAATTACAAGCTTGTACAGCTTGTAAGAGAGAATAATAAGGTAAGAACAATACTCTTTTCAGTTGAAACAGTGAAAAGTAAACTTGGAAAGGCGGCAAGGGAGGGTGTTGAAAGACTGAAGCTAGTAAGGTATCTTGTTTTGTAATTTAAGGTAGGATGTCTGGAATTTGGGAGTTGTTATCACTGGGAACCAACCACCAAACTCTCATCATGAGCATTACAGTTGAATTCAAACCATGAAAAAGGTGTTTTCTTTATACTTTGCTTCTCTTCACAACATTACTTTTATTCTTTTCTTTTCTTCTGTAAGTGAAGCATGTTTTTACTTCAGTACGCCACCACTTGAATTGCTAATAAAATCATGTATTAACACAATATCTTAAGTCTGCGAATATAAGGCGACTGAATTTGCCTACTAAATGAAGCATTTTAATGCTCAAACATGTAATTGCAATGTGCCACCCATATTTGTCGAATTTTTAATCTTAATTCAAATGGTAGTAGTTAAATCATTAGGTCAAATTCTATTGTTAGCCTTGTACTATAAGTAAGTTGTAGATTTAGTCTCTATTATCCAAATTAACTATTTTTAATCCATATACTTTTCAAATTTCAAAAATTTAGTTGTGATCCAAACAGTAACCATTAAATCCATTAACTATAATGACATGATTTTTTTAGTATTATGTGAAAGTAACAAGCTGACTTGAAATTACACATATAATAATATGTTTGTTGCATAAAATTTTGGAAATAAAATAATTAAACTTAATGAATTTGAAAAGTTATCATTTGGGTCAAAATTGAAATTTCAAAATTTAAAAGTATAGAATATCAAAATGACCAAATTAACGTAGAAGGGTTAAATCTACAACTTAGACTAATATGCTTAGTTTATATAACATTAAGTGGCATATGACAATAAATTTTGTAGGGTGAAGTAATTCATTAATCTTTAAAATTATCTCCTTCTACTATTGCTTTCCTACATTTCCCTTTAACCTTCTTTTTACCCTCACCATTGTTTCTCCTCCTTTACTAGCAAAATAATGTTGACCAAGGTTTTCCCTTGGATCTTCCCTTGGGGAGATTTTCTCAAGTCATAGATACTTGTGTTTCTCGGATCCTTTGTGTTTCGTTTTCTTCAGTCATCTTTGACTTGTTTTTGGTTGATTTGTTCTTAGCATCTACACATTTTTTGTTTCAGGTCAACAATGACGTTTCCATCGCCACTAGAGAAAGGACTTGGAAAGGGACTCTACAATTCAAGGTGGCTTGGTTGCTTTGAATGTTGTTTGCCTATGTTTTGACGATTCATGTTCGTTGGTGGTCTAGCATGACTTTTGCTTTGCTATTTTCTTATAGTCATAGAGGTATGTCTCAAGTGTAGTTTGCTATTTTTCGGTATGACTTGACTTTCAGTCAAGCGTTCATACCATTTTGTTGGTTGTATTTTCTAAAGGGCTTTCATTGTTTCTGGATCCTAGGAATTCTTTTCTTTGTTATGAATTTGCAATCAATGAAACCTTTCTTTTGAACAAAAAAATGTTATAAGAAGATTTAAGAACTATCATAGTGGTTCGCGATGAAATGTGCAAGTGTAAACAGTTGTTATCAAGTACTAAGTAAGTAAAAGAGTTATCGTCTCCACAGGGACTGTATTTGTTAATAAAAAAAATTGTAAAATTAAGAATTTACAAGTTGGCAAATAAAACACAATAATTTGGGGTGATAGATATTAAAATTAATTAACTAAATGCAATTTACCCTATATGATAAAATATAATGTAATGAAATGGTTTTAGAAACAATTTCACAAGTTTTTGCAATAATAACATGAATGAACTAGAACAACTACAACACTTGACACAATTCATTCTTCGTCATGTTTAACAATGTTCCGAAAAAAAATCCATAGCAACTCGATCATTTATTAACTTGGAATCTCATATAAGTTCTTTTGAAGTCCTATACTTAGAAAAACACGTATATTTTTATGTCCATATTTAAATAAGGATTTCTTAGATTTTATGTGAAGTAACAAGGACGGATTAGGTTTGAAACAATTTAGTCACATAAACCCTAAAGTTATGCAAGATAATAAGTTCTCTTAGATTATTATGAACCTTTAATTTATTCTGATTAGGATATAATTTAAGCATGCACCTTCCATTTATCGCGTCCATTAGCACCATCTGATTAGGATTAAGCAACTAATTCTAATGCATCTAAACATGTTTTAATGCATGAATAACATGAATGATTTTAATTGGAAGCATGAACAACTGAGACACAAAACAACATAAACATGAATAGAATGAATTTAATCAAGTCATTGCAATTATTCTAGCTAAAACAAATTTGAGTCATCATTATTAATGGAAAAATATTTAAACAATTTGCAATCATGTTTGAACAACTAAGAACTAGTAAAAAGATAAAGGAAAAAGAAACTCTTTGATGAGTTTGAAAATTCCCCACAGATTGATTGTGGTGGCTTCCTCCAATTCTTGCGGTTGCTCCTTCGCAAATTGCTCCTCAATGTGGCCGACCAGGAGAGATTTTTCTCAAGGAAATGCCTGCTAAGGAAAGGGAAAAATGGAGAGCTTAGGTGTGGAAAAGAGTAGAGAAAGATGAGAGAATACTGTGAGTTGAGGGATGTGTGGAATGAATGGGATTGAAGGATGATGGATGTTATTTGTACTTGAAAGGAGGATTGGGAATTTGCTAAAAATAGCTTGCATATCCCTTGGATTTCTCTCTTATTTGGCCAGCCATCAATTGTAGGATAAAGGTTGAGTGGTTGCTTGATTCATGCTTGATTTCATGCATGAATCATGCAAGGGGTAGGACGACAATCAAGGTATTAGTTAGGGGTTGATTTGTGATTTTTCATACATCCAAGGACCTTCATTTTAATTATTCCAAACTTAATTTGGGTTACTCTTGATGTCTTGTAGAATTTGGGCTTCTTTCCCCTTGTTGGACGGTTTTGGCAACCCAATTGAAAAGAATTTTAATTCTCTCCAAAAACCATCTTCAAGCTGGGCCAAAGCAATATTTCTAAGCCTAATTCATATTATTTGCCGTCGAAAGTATTGGGTAATCATCTCACTTATATGTTTCTTCAATTGTTCCCAACATTGAGTAATTTAATAGTCCATACTGCAACAATTTAACAAAGAAATTATCATGTAGCATAATTCAATGAAATTACGTAAAATTAACACCTAATTATGTAAAATTACAAACTTTGCTTAAATTATGCCCAATGTCTCAATATGAACCAAAATTACATAATTAGCTATCCAAATGCTCAGGATTTGCATGAATTCTAAGTAAAAATGTATTAGAAAAGTCTATATAATTTAGACTTATCAAGTGGCTATTTATTTTCCTAAAATAACTTTTGATATGATAGATATGATCAATGGATTTAAAATTATAAATTTTCAAATATATAAAGAAATTTTTAGTATTTTCTAGATTTTGAGATAACTTTTGTATATATAAATAAATTACAGGTATAATCACGAATAGAAGTACAAATAGTACAAATTCCAACAATTATCACCATAATTAACTATTATAATGTCGGATCAAACTGATATTTGGAATAATGTTCTAAGTTAGATAAGAATGAATCTAGATAAACCCACACATGAAATGAATCTAGATAAACCCACACATGATAATATTTAAACTAAAATAAAAACCTAGACTAGAACTTATGCACCATGGGACTCAAACTTAGGATCTCGAAGTTCTAGAGCCTCAACCTTGTGATTAAGCCAAGGCTTCTTTAGCTAGGATAACTAGTTTTTAATGTAACATGGGTCACAAATATTTATTTTCTTAATTTATTAAATAATATATTATTGCTTCATATATTAATATAAATTAATATTATTCAAAATTTTAACATAATTAAAATATATTAACTATTTTGATACTTAAAATATTGCAAAAATAAAAGATTCTATTAGAAATATTGAGATATTCCAAAAGAATCAAATCCAACATTCTTTAAGAATAACCTTAAGATCATCAATTATAAACTATTATACTTCATTGGGTTAGTAAGAAACAAGTTGAGAGGGTGAACTCGTGCACATGAGAATTGGCCTCAAAAGGCTAGTGTAGTGTGAATAAATGTATTTGCAGTGTCTGAACCCTTTTGTTTCTGTACTTTTTTACTGAATTTTTGAGAGTCCAAGAAAAGTAAATTATTTAACCAGTAACACTTATATTTAGCCAAGCTAAAAATAGTTTAATTGATTGAAACCATATTTAGCCAAGTCTAAATTTGTGGAACCATTTTAAAACTATTTTTGACTAAGTCAAATCCACTTTTTACTCAACTTACCTTTGTGATTTTTAGCGAGTTGAAGTATCTTGGTTCACTTTCATAATATACACTCCTTAAAAACTTTATCCTTCTCCTCTCGCTCGTCCTCTCTATTCTTTTGAGATTGGTGAGTATTTTTATGTTGTGATTTATTGTTGATTCCTACTCTCGTTTTATAACGAATGAGCTTGTTGAATTCGGGGAGATATACTACAGGATGAAATATCTTTAAGAACAATGTCTAACATGCCTCAAGTTATTCAACTCATATTTTTATTCGTTAATTTGGTGAAATATTTGCTAACAATCTTAAAGATATCTCTGTACTTAGATGTTGTCCACATTGACGATGCCCATGTTCGTTGTTGCTATTATTTTCATAATGTTGTTTGTATAATTTTTCCATGAGCATTCCATGTGACTGTTTTTACTATCGTCTTGCTATTCATATCCTAACGGTATTGATATTTATGTTGTTCGAGATTCTCATTGTAACACCCCAAACCCGGCCTAGACGTTATGGCCGAATTTGGTGATGTCACATGGAAAGATTTTGAAAACAAGTTGATTTAATTAACTAATCATTTATAAAACCCACATTCCTTCGTGCTTAATATAGAAAACATTATTTCAACAGTTTATTTGCCAATTACTTATTACATCAGGAGCTTTAATCACTTATGTTAGAAAACGTAGTCGTGTTTTTAGGAAAATCATTGTCTGCATAAAACCGTTATTTTTAATAAAACGTTTTACCAAAACAATTAAATCAGAAATAACCAGTTAAAAATCAAACAGCCCAGAGAGTCCCCAAAAATTACAACTCTCAAAATAATTACCAAATCATAGATAAACCATAAATAATTTAAGCAGTTTTACGAATATGTGGTCACCGCTGAGTCCCTGTAGCACCTGTCCGCCTAAGACTGTGGATTACTTGACAGACCTAGCAAACAGACGTGAGTTTACCTAAACTCAGTGTGTAACCCAGCAATATTAAGCATGAAAACATACAGAATTATAATCGCAGATAGAAATAGATACAGATTCAAATTTAGATATCAGTTTACAGAATCAAATTCAGATATACAGGTTCCTACCCCCATCCTCTACACACCATCTTCGACCATCCCATCACACCATATGGGGTTAAAAACACCCACCCATCCTTACACACCATGTTGTGCCATGAAGACACATATATCAGAAAATATGCAGTCAAGCTGCCAGAATATAGGCGATTAACATCGTACGGAATACTTCCTCCTCATATATCAATCCCACCATAAACAGTTACAGAGCATACACATAGAATTAACAAATAGATCATGCTTAACATGCTTATATAAATAGATAACAAATATTCATAACATAGACATTCTTAGAACTATATTTTAGTCTAATAGATCACATAGTTTTAGGGTTTAGTTAGCCTTTACCGACCCTATGGTAGGCCCACAGTCGATTAGAATGACATGTGTAACCCTATGAAATATTTCAATTTATTTAAATTTAATGGGCTCAGATGCCTATGTGGGCTCACACGTCCATGTGACATGCCCGTGTGGGCCCACACGGGTGACCACACACCCGTGTAGCATCATTAGTAAGGTTTTTCAACTTTTGTCGAATCTAATTTTTCTGAGTTTCGGTACACACCTGGTATCGATTCGATGCGAAACAACTTTTCTAGAAAACAAATTCCTTTACATAAAACGGATTACATGTACAACCTTGCCCTTATGTTCCAGGCGAAGACACCGATTTCCTTTCTTTGTAAAAGTCAAATCTCGCAAGCTTCCAATAGATGTCCCAACTAGCTCCTTTTTCTTAATCCGGGCGACGATTTATCACTCACTTATCCTCGCGATGTTGGTTAGCTCCTTTAAGAAAGTCAGGATGCAACGGCTCTTAAACAATCTTTATTGGCTTAAATCCTCGGCAAAGTCTTGTTTTCCTCTGCGAACTATCAACCTTCTTTCGTTGTGTTTACTTGGACCATATTCAGACAACCGTATTATAATCCACTTTATCAAGAAATCTGTTTTCTCATGACAAACTGTTCTATTTAGCAATCAAATATGAATCAACACCTTCTTTCTAAGATGATGTAATGCAATGCAGTCATAGACAAAACAAAAACAAAACTCGTTAGTACAGAAGAAATAAATAACAAATAAAGTACCTATTCAGGTGACCACTAAATTTGGGCACAGTTCTACCTAAGGTGGACCCTTAAGGTTCACTATATGTGGCTCAGTTCTAGAGAAAGGGTACTTGAACCAGCAGATTCCTCGATCCTTACCCATTATAAGCTCATATGGATCGAGTTCAGTTCAGGGGAATACATTTCCCTATGGCTATGCGGAGATGAAAATCTCACGAAGACATAGGTACGGATGTATCCCAGAAGTAATCCACTAGCCCATGCGGAGATGAAAACCTCACGAAGGCATAGCTTCCCACTCCCACTTAAAGGGTGTGACCATAACGGTCATGCAATGTAATGCAAGAATATCCTACAAGACTCAAATAACAACAATCATGGAAATCACAAACAAATGCAACAAAAGAATCACGATTTTTCAAATCAAATTTTCAATTTTTGACAAAAGGACACAAGATAATCAATTTTATGGCTTGACTCTCTTATTTGTCCCCAGTGGAGTCGCCAAGCTGTCGAAACCATTTTTTATTTTGAAAAACGGGGATCGACTTTAAAACGAAAATGGAGTCGCCACCAATACTTTTTGTTTACGTGTGATCGGGTCACCTTGTGATCGATCATTTTAATAAAGCATTTCGGTTTATTAAAACAACGTTTTTAGTCTACAAAAAACTAGAAAACGGATTCGGGAGTCAGTTACGCATGAGGAAGGATTAGCACCCTCGCAACGCCCAAAATTGGTACCGTATTGATCAATTAACGTCCTAATATTGAAAATTTGAAAAATATTTTAAAATACAATTCCTTTAAAACGTTTGGATAACTTGAATTAGATATTGAGATTCTCTCGCTTAGAAGGAATAAAATATCATATCCAGCACGATAGGACACAACATTTCAAACCTTCGATACAAAATCATCTTATAATTTTGAAAACTCATGCATTTGAAATTTCAAAAGGATATTTGATTATCTGGTCAAACGGTAAATCGAAACCCAGCACGCTCTCGAATTTCCAAACACAAAATATTGCCTCATTTTAATTTAAGAAAACATGGACGAAATTTCAAAAGGATATTCAGTTATTCGGTTGAACGAAAAATCGAAACCAAGCACGGTAGGGCACGATTTCTCGAATTTATAAACACAAAATATTTCCTTATTTTGAGAGGTTTTTTAAAATGAGGATGATTATAAAAGCGATCTAAAGTATATAAAATAATTTTAAAAAATTAGTATCCATTCAAGATAAATAATATATAAAACTCTTTAAAAATAATATATAAACAATTCAAAATATATAGTGTAAAAAAATTTGAAATATATAATATATGAAAATATTAAAGTAAATAATGTATAAAAATTTGAAATGAGCGTTATATAAAAAGTTAAAATAGATAATAACAAAAAAGTAAAAAAATAGATAAATAAATAGAATGTTAATAACAAGAGTGAAAAACATATATAAGAAAAATAATAATGAAAATAATATTAGTATATAAATAGAAATAAAAATATAATAAATAGAAATATAATAATAGTAGAAATACAAATAGATAAATAAAAATTAGATAAATAATAATAGTATTAGAATAGTAAAATAAATATAAATAGAAACATAAAAATAATAGCAATAATATATTAAATTAGTTAATTTGATAATAAAATAGTGAAAATAAAAAAGGATTAAATCAAACCTTAAAGCAAAATTCTGGGGCAAATCAGAAATAAATAAAAGAAAATGGACCAATTTGAATGTGCGAATAACAAGGAGGGACCAAAAGGGAAGTAATCCCCACCCTCCAAAACACACAGCTTCAAGGAAGACCAAAATGTAGTCAAAATAAATTTTAGGGCCAAAATCAAGAATAATGAAAACTTAATTGCAAAACAAATAAAAAAACAGAATGGCTAAAAGCAATCGAACAAATTTAGAAAAAACAAAGAAATTGAAATGAAATGGATAAAATTCCCACGTAATTGAAAGAGAAAAGAAAATAATTGTAACGCCCCTTACCCGAGACCGTTGCCGGAGTCGAGCACAAGGCACTACTAAACTTATTTGAGCACTTAACCAAATTTAGATAATTTATATAATACTTTTCAGACAAGCTGTCCAACTGTGTCATAGTTGCTAAATAATTCATATCTCGAGTTATAAAACTCGAAATCCAAATCCGTAAATTTTCTATGAATTTATACTCATATATCTACTTACCAATTTTTTTCTAGAATTTTTGGTCAAGCCAATTAGTACAGTTTATTATTTAAAATCTCCCCTATTTCAGGGTTTGACTACTCTGACCTTTGTGTATTACGAATCAGATATCTCTTTGTACAGAGCTTCAATGACTATGCCGTTTGTCTCTAATAAAACTAGACTCAATAAGGAATCTTTAAATATAAATTATGACTTCTAATTATCTTTGTAAAATTTATGGTGAATTTCCAAAGTCAGAACAGGGGATCCAGAAATCGCTCTGGCCTTGTTTCACAAAAATTTAAACATCTCATAAAATATAGCTCATATACCTGTTTTGCTTCTTCCATATGAAAATAGACTCATCAAGATTCGATTCCATAATTTATTCATTATTTAATTCCATTTCTACTATTTTTAGTGATTTTTCAAAGTCAAACTACTGCTACTTACGAAAACTGTTTTAGTACAAATATTGTTAACTAGTTTATAACATCTTTACTTCAATTCATTCAAACTCTATACATGCCATATAAATCTTTAAACATAAAACAAAAACTACCGAATTAATCTGAATAGTGTGCCCTGTTGTGTTGATCCGATCTACCCACTTCACTTCAAGTCAATCTACATAAAAATATTAAACACACACAAGTAAGCTTATTGAAGCTTAGTAAGCTCATAGGCATATAAACACAAATCATATCAAATATCGTACACAATCATATATCTATTAGTTTAACTATTTCATCCTCCAAATCACAATTTCATTAATAACTCATTGGAATAATTTCCATATGGCAACTCACAATTTAACTCCCTTAAGCCCATTTGTTATTTACTTCATTGTCAAATTAGGGAACAATAAGGGAATTGAGTGCTTCATTATCACATTGCCATAGTAAACCATGGACTTTCACATTGATACGCATCACACACGAAGCCATAGCCTTGCCATGGTCTTACACGGTTCACATATCATACCGAAGCCATATCCTGACATGGTCTTATACTAATCACATTATCACATTATACCGATGCCATAGCCCACTATGGTCTTATACGGAGCCACATTATCACATTGCACCGATGCCATAGCCCAGCTATGGTCTTAAACGGGCACACTTGTCACATATGTTTCGTCAACTCATCAGGGTCACAGAATAGAAGCACTCAAATCCATTATTCCTACTAATTTGTACTTTTAGTTACACATTATTCATTAGTTAATGCAAATTGATAGTATTCATCAACAATAAAATACTTTAACAATCATAATATTTTCATATCAAAACATTGAACTTTGCCATATGAACTTACTGGACTAATTTGTAAAAGTCGAGAAATTGTGGACTATTCTTGAATTTTCTCCTTTCCACGATTCGATTCGTTTTCTTGATCTATAATTATAAAATCATTCCTTCATTAGCATCCATTTCAATTCTATTTCACTTCACAATTTATGCCGTTCAAATTTCGAAATTGCACTTTTACCCCAAAATTTACAATTTTCACAATTTAGTCCCTTCTCAATTCACCCATCAATTGAACTAATTTTTCTCAATTAACACTTTACTTTATCATTATAAACTATTTCAAAACCTTTTATATTCTTAATTTCAACAGAAACCTTCAATTCACAACTTTTTCACAATTAGGTCCTAAATATCATTTCCTATCAAAATCACTTAATAAAACCACCTTAATATAAAATTAGAACTTAAATTTCATAATAATTCATCATAAAATTCCCTTATCCATCCAGGGTAACTTCAAATTTCACCCATAAAATCAAAAACTAATGAATTCTACAAGTGGACCTAATTGTAAAAGTCATAAAAACATAAAATTATCAAGAAAAGTAAGAATTAAACTCACATGGTGTAAAATATGAAAACCAGCTTTCTCCAGACCTTCTATGGCGTTTTAGCTGAGAAAATATGAAGAAATGTCTAGATTTTTCAATTACATCACTATTTAACTATTAACTTTTATGCTATTTCCAATTTTGCCCTTGTTCACATTGTTTTCTTGCTTATTTCATACCCAAACCGTCCAGCCATTAACCTTTGGGTCTAATTGCTCTTTAAATCCATCTTTTAAATACTTAAGCTATTTACTCACAATTTAACAAATTTTGCGCTATTTTCAATTTAGTCCTTTTAATTAATTAGCCATCCAAACGTTAAAATTTTCTAACTAAACTTTAATACTAACTCAATGACACTCCATAAATATTTATAAAAATATTTATAGCTCGATTTTCAACTTTGAGGTCTCGATACCTCATTTTTGACCCATTTGACCTAATAAATTCTTTTAATTCACTAATTTCACCATTTCACAAATTCTTCTAAATTCTTACTTGACTCATAAATATTAAATTACTATCTTGTTCAATCTTATTTGTCGAATTTAGTGATCTCAAATCACCATTTCCGACACCAATTGAAAATTAGGTCAGTTACAACTCTCCCCCCTTTAAAAATTTCGTCCTCGAAATTTGTTACCCGAAAACAGATTTGGATATTGTGATCTCATTGACTCCTCTGTTTCCCAGGTTGCCTCCTCCAATCCATGTCGATGCCATAACACTTTTACTAACGGTACTCGTTTATTCCGTAGTTCTTTAACAACCCGAGCTAATACTTTCACTGGTTCCTCCGAATAAGTCATATCTGATTGTAGCTCTATCTCAGTATGAGGAATCACATGTGAAGGGTCTGATCTATATCGTCTCAACATAGATACATGAAATACATTATGGATCTTCTCAAGTTCGAGGCAAGGCCAATCTATAAGCTACCGGACCGATCCTCTCAATGATTTCGTATGGTCCGATAAATCGTGGACTAAGCTTTCCTTTTCTACCAAACCATAAAACTTTCTTCCACGGAGAAACTTTCAAGAACACACGATCACCCACATTGAACTCTATATCTCTTCTTTTCAAATCTACATACGACTTTTGACGATCGAAGCGACTTTCAAACTTTCCCGAATAATCGAACTTTCTCTTTAGTTTCCGAATTAAATCCACTCAGACTAATTTCGATTCACTTAATTTCGACCAATACAATGGGGTTCTCGCACTTCCTTCCATACTGAGCTTCAAACGGTGCCATTTTGATACTAGCTTGATAACTGTTATTATAAGCAAATTCACTAAAGGTAAGTACCTTTCCACCGCCATCGAACTCGAGTATACAACACCTTAACATATCTTCCAAAATCAATCACTCGCTCGATTGTCCATCTGTCGAGGGTGAAAAGTCAGTACTAAATTTTAACTTAGTACCTAAAGCTTCCTGTAGTTTATTCCAAAATCTCAAGTAAACCTCGGATCTCGATCGAAATAATTGATGTCGGCACCCCATGTAATCTCACAATTTCGACACATATAATTCCGCTTAACTTATCAAGTGAAAAATCTGCTCGACCGGAATAAAATACGCCGATTTAGTTAATCATCTACTATCACCCAAATCAAATCTTTTTCTTGAGTCACCGGCAATCCGGATACAAAATCCATCGTCACATGTTCCCACTTCCATTCGGAATCATTACGGGTTGTAACAAACCAGAGGCACTTGATGTTCACTTTTACCGTTGATGATTAAACATTTTGCCACAAATTCACAAATTTCCCGTTTCATACCAGGCCACCAATACATTTTTTTTCAAATCACAATACATCTTCGTACTACCCGGATGAATCGAGTACATACTACTATGAGCCTCTGATAAGATATCCTTCTTCAATTCTAGATTATTCGGGACACAAATTCTATTACGATGGTATAACATACCACTATTATCAATAGAGTAATCTAAGTTCAAATTATCCCGAACCATTTGTCGTTTCAACACCAACTTCGGATCTTCATCTTGCAATTCCCGAATTCGTTGAAAGAATACTGGTTTTGTCTTTAATTCAACTAATATAGAACCATTTTCATTAATGCACAAATGAGCATTTAACGCTCAAGAGCAAATAATGATGATTTCACTAAGTGCATCCGCCACTACATTTGCCTTACCCGGATGATAATCAATGATAAGATCGTAATCTTTCAACACTCTAACCATCGCCTGCCTCAAATTCAGCTCTTCTGCGACATTAAATATTTCAAACTTTTATGGTCTCAGATACACATAACATTTCTCTCCATATAGGTAGTGTCTCCAAATTTTTAAAGCAAATACTATGGCAGCTAACTCAAGATCATGTGTAGGGTAGTTCTTCTCATGTGGTTTCAACTGTCGAGAAGCATATGCTACAACTTTTCTTGATTGCATCAATACACAACCTAAACCATTCAGAGACGCATCACTATATACTACATATGGCACACCTGATTCAGGCTGAGTTAACACCGGAGCCTCTGTCAACATTTTCTTTAATTGATCAAAACTTTGTTGGCACTCATCAGACCATACAAACTCAACATTCTTCTGTAATAATTTAGTTATCGGTGAAGCAATCAGTGAAAAATCTTTCACAAATCGACGATAGTAACCAGCTAATCCAAGGAAACTTCGCACTTCCGTAACATTCTTTGGAGTTTTCCAATTAATCACCGCTGACACCTTACTCGGATCTACCCAGTATACCATCAATGACACAATGTGACCCAAGAATCCCACTTCATGAAGCCAAAATTCACATTTACTAAATTTTGCATATAACTGTTTTTCCTTAATATCGTAGTATAATTCTCAAGTCTTGAGCATGCTCGGATTCGTCTTTGAATAGATCAAGATATCGTCAATAAACACAACCACAAATCTATCTAGGTAAGACTGGAAAATTCGATTCATTAAATCCATAAAAGCAAAGCAGGAGCATTTGTCAAACCGAATGGCATAACTAAGAACTCATAATGACCATACCGAGTTCTAAAAGTCATTTCGGTACATCACATTCCTTTACCTTTAATCGATAATACCCGGATCTGAGATCTATTTTTGAAAACATCAGTAGCATCCTTAAGCTGATCGAATAAATCATCAATACGAGGCAAAGGATATTTATTTTAATTGTTACCTTATTCAGCTGCCTATAATCTATGCACAGCCTCAATGAACCATCCTTTTTTTCACAAATAAGACAGTGTACCCACGGTGACATACTCGGTCGATAAACCCTTTGTCTAACAACTCTTGCAATCTGCGTTTTAACTCTCTTAATTTCTGGAGCCATTCTATACGGTGTCACCGATATGGGAGCTGTTCCCGGAAGCACATCTATCACGAACTCAACTTCTCTATCGGGTGGTAACCCTGGTAATTCTTCAGGAAATACATCCATGAATTCATTTACAATAGATAGTTGCTCTAACTTTGATTCAGAACTTCGAGTATCAAGAATATAGGCTAAATAAGCCTCATTTCCTTTACGCAACAATTTCTGAGCAGACATAAAGGAAATCATTCTAACCATGTCATCCAAATTTCCAGACTCAACCAAAATAATGTCTCCTGTTTGACATTTCAAACTAATTCGTTTTTCTCGACAATTCACTATTGCGTCATGTTTCATTAACCAGTCCATGCCCAAGATAACATCAAATTCCCGAAAGGGTAGCAGCATCAAATCAGCGGGGAAATCACAGCCCTTAACTTTCAAAGGGATGTTATGACATATTAAATTAACTACCACACTTTGACCTAACGGATTTGTAACTTGTACATCATAATCGATGAGGCTCAACAAATAAGTTCTTTTCGAGATGCTAACATAGTGCAAATATATGAATGAGTAGACCGTGGTCTATTAAAGCATACACAGAACATCATAAAGATAGAAAGTACCAGCAATTACATCCGAGTCTGTTGCTTCTTCTCTCGCCGAATGGCATAAGTACGAGCAGAGCCCTAACTTCGATCGGCTAGCAGATCTTTCATACCCGAACGAGTAGCCCTCAGAGCACTTTGCTCGACGACGAGCGTCTTCCTTTTGAGGAAGAATTTTGGTTTCTCCTCTGCTCCACTTCTTCTACTTGTAATTGGGGACAATCACGAATAAAGTGATCGGTGGCCCCACATTTATAACAAGCCCTAATTTACTTCTACATTCACCGGTGACTTCTTCCACAATGTTGACACTTGGGCCTTTGGGTATTTTGTACACTACCCACACTAACAACAGGTCTGTCAGATGCTTTGTAATCAGATTGTCTTGGCCTACTTTTTCCTGATCTTTCTGGTACTGAAGTGGCTCGACTGAATTCCTCTTTAGATTTCTTCACTGGTAAAGCCGAAAATGACTTAGATGCACTTCTTTGAAAGATTCTTTACTTCTTCTATCTCGTTGCATCTTTTTATTATATACTTCTTCAAGCTTCTGAGCACGATCTGATAGAACAACAAATTCTCGTATCTCAATGCCCCCTATCATCATTTTAATCTCATCATTAAGCCCTTCTTCAAATCTGATACACATTTCTTCTTCAGTAGGTACTATATCTCGAGCATATTTGCTCAGACAAACAAATTCTCTTTCATATTCAGCCACTGACTTGTTTCCCTGTCGCAAGTCGAGAAATTCTCTTTTCTTCTTATCCGGATATCTTCTACCGACATATTTCTTCTTAAATTCATTTTGAAAAATTCCCAAGTGATCTTCTCGGTAAATACAACAGCTTCTATTGTTTCCCATCGGTTATAAGCTTCTTCTTTCAATAATGACACGGCACATATTAAGTAATCATCCGGTGAGCACGCCATTTGCTTAAAACCCTCATTATACTTTGTAACCAATATTCGGTTTTAACGGGTCATCGTCTGTTCTTCCCGAAATTCTTCAGCCCCATGTTTTCGAGCTTTTCAAATGGAGAACGCTTGCGATTCAGTTGTCGGAGGAGGTGGGGAGCAACCGGGGTACTACAGATGTTGAGATAGGGGAAGAGGTTGCGAGTCGATTTCTTTCTCGCACATTCTCATTATACCACCGATTCATGAATCCATAAATCATATTTTTGAGTTCTTGTTCTCGCATCAATGAAATCGAGCTTCACTACTTGTTCCTTGTTCGAGATTTGTACTGCTATTAACTTCTTCTTGCTCGGTTTGTTCGGTCTATCGACATCTTTTCAAATCAAGATAATCTATAATAAAACAAGGATTAGATCGGATCATACACAAGACACTATCATAGATTTATATGGCATGTAATTCTAGACACTTTTCACATCATACATATTCCGAGAATCGGCTAAACCAAGCTCGATACCAATAAATGTAACGCCCTTACCCGAGACCGCTTGCGAGTCGAGCACAAGGCACTACTAAACTTATTTGAGCACTTAACCAAATTTAGATAATTTATATAATACTTTTCAGACAAGCTGTCCAACTGTGTCATAGTTGCTAAATAATTCATATCTCGAGTTATAAAACTCGAAATCCAAATCCGTAAATTTTCTATGAATTTATACTCATATATCTACTTACCAATTTTTTTCTAGAATTTTTGGTCAAGCCAATTAGTACAGTTTATTATTTAAAATCTCCCCTATTTCAGGGTTTGACTACTCTGACCTTTGTGTATTACGAATCAGATATCTCTCTGTACAGAGCTTCAATGACTATGCCATTTATCTCTAATAAAACTAGACTCAATAAGGAATCTGTACATATAAAGTATGACTTCTAATTATCTTTGTAAAATTTATGGTGAATTTCCAAAGTCAGAATAGGGGATCCAGAAATTGCTCTGGCCCTGTTTCACAAAAATTTAAACATCTCAGAAAATATAGCTCATATACCTGTTTTGCTTCTTCCATATGAAAATAGACTCATCAAGATTCGATTCCATAATTTATTCATTATTTAATTCCATTTCTACTATTTTTAGTGATTTTTCAAAGTCAAACTACTGCTACTTACCGAAAACTGTTTTAGTACAAATATTGTTAACTAGTTTATAACATCTTTACTTCAATTCATTCAAACTCTATACATGCCATATAAATCTTTAAACATAAAACAAAAACTACCGGAATTAATCTGAATAGTGTGCCCTGTTGTGTTGATCCGATCTACCCACTTCACTTCAAGTCAATCTACATAAAAATATTAAACACACACAAGTAAGCTTATTGAAGCTTAGTAAGCTCATAGGCATATAAACACAAATCATATCAAATATCGTACACAATCATATATCTATTAGTTTAACTATTTCATCCTCCAAATCACAATTTCATTAATAACTCATTGGAATAATTTCCATATGGCAACTCACAATTTAACTCCCTTAGGCCCATTTGTTATTTACTTCATTGTCAAATTAGGGAACAATAAGGGAATTGAGTGCTTCATTATCACATTGCCATAGTAAACCATGGACTTTCACATTGATACGCATCACACACAAGCCATAGCCTTGCCATGGTCTTACACGGTTCACATATCATACCGAAGCCATATCCTGACATGGTCTTATACTGAATCACATTATCACATTATACTGATGCCATAGCCCACTATGGTCTTATACTGAGTCACATTATCACATTGCACCGATGCCATAGCCCAGCTATGGTCTTAAACGGGCACACTTGTCACATATGTTTCATCAACTCATCGAGGTCACGAATAGAAGCACTCAAATCCATTGTTCCTACTAATTTGTACTTTTAGTTACACATTATTCATTAGTTAATGCAAATTGATAGTATTCATCAACAATAAAATACTTTAACAATCATAATATTTTCATATCAAAACATTGAACTTTGCCATATGAACTTACTCGGACTAATTTGTAAAAGTCGTAGAAATTGTGGACTATTCTTGAATTTTCTCCTTTCCACGATTCGATTCGTTTTCTTGATCTATAATCATAAAATCATTCCTTCATTAGCATCCATTTCAATTCTATTTCACTTCACAATTTATGCTGTTCAAATTTCGAAATTGCACTTTTACCCCAAAATTTACAATTTTCACAATTTAGTCCCTTCTCAATTCACCCATCAATTGAACTAATTTTTCTCAATTAACACTTTACTTTATCATTATAAACTATTTCAAAACCTTTTATATTCTTAATTTCAACAGAAACCTTCAATTCACAACTTTTTCACAATTAGGTCCTAAATATCATTTCCTATCAAAATCACTTAATAAAACCACCTTAATATAAAATTAGAACTTAAATTTCATAATAATTCATCATAAAATTCCCTTATCCATCCAGGGTAACTTCCAATTTCACCCATAAAATCAAAAACTAATGAATTCTACAAGTGGACCTAATTGTAAAAGTCATAAAACATAAAATTATCAAGAAAAGTAAGAATTAAACTCACATGACGTAAAATATGAAAAACCAGCTTTCTCCAGACCTTCTATGGCGTTTTAGCTGAGAAAATATGAAGAAATGTCTAGATTTTTCAATTACATCATTATTTAACTATTAACTTTTATGCTATTTCTAATTTTGCCCTTGTTCACATTGTTTTCTTGCTTATTTCATACCCAAACCGTCCAGCCATTAACCTTTGGGTCTAATTGCTCTTTAAATCCATCTTTTAAATACTTAAGCTATTTACTCACAATTTAACAAATTTCGCTATTTTCAATTTAGTCCTTTTAATTAATTAGCCATCCAAACGTTAAAATTTTCTAACTAAACTTTAATACTAACTCAATGACACTCCATAAATATTTATAAAAATATTTATAGCTCGATTTTCAACTTTGAGGTCTCGATACCTCATTTTTGACCCGTTTGACCTAATAAATTCTTTTAATTCACTAATTTCACCATTTCACAAATTCTTCTAAATTTTTACTTGACTCATAAATATTAAATTACTATCTTGTTCAATCTTATTTGTCAAATTTAGTGATCTCAAATCACCATTTCCGACACCACTGAAAATTAGGCCGTTACAATAATTCAATTCCAATGGAAATAGGAAAAGAGAGAATAATCCAATTCCAAATTGAAGTAGGAATACCAAAAGTCCTCCAAAAGTCATTCGTTTCCTTTCAAAGAACAAAATACCCTTATTTATATTCATGGAGTTTACTAAAGATAGCCTAAATAATTTAATAATAAAATAAAATAAAATAAATATCTTCCTATTTTTAGCCTTTTACGAAGTCAAAAAATTTTGATAACTCCTTGGCTTTCTTCATCTTTTTGATTTGGCCACAATTTAATGATTGTTTTTCAATTTGGCCCTTTTTTAACTTGTTTTCGACCGATTGCATCCTTTGACTTCGGTTATTATTTTTTTGGGGCCCAAGCCAAATTTTGCCTATTACATCACCCATTACCAGTCATAACAAACTTTGATCTCTCCTTAGTCTCTTCAACAAATCCCATGATTCCTTTCTTCTATGTTCCTTAGATGACCCATAGAAACCTGTTAACCTCTAAGACGACAAACCATTCCCCTTATGTATCTTTACATCAATGTGACTAGAAGAAAAACTCTTAAATTGAACCACACAATCACTTCTCCATCGCAACAACAATCCCCCTCTCGACCCATGCACTCCTACGTCTATACCATTAACATATCCACATTTCCTTCGGACTTGCTCCATTCTCCTTGCAATTAACTTTGTCTGTATGAGAAACAAAATTTGGGGGAGTACATATCTCAACTTGTTACTGACACGATTAATCGCCCGTGGATGCCCCAACTCGTTCCAACTTAGGGCTTTCATTGCATTCGATTGGCCTACTTTCCAATAGCCACTAATATATCAGATTTCTCATTCACCACATCAATAAAACTAGAACCAGGTAATTTTCCTTCCTGCACTCGTTGTCTCTTCTTCTCATCCACTTACTCAATTGAGCTATCTTCTGAATTAAAGCCCATATCCATTGTCCCAATATTTACCTATCCATAACACCTTCCCTATTTCATCCATTCAGATAAAGACTAGGAGTTTGGATATCACCAAAAATCCTTCCATTCACACGCCCATCCACATCCATACCCAGCGAATTACCATCTACTTGTCTAACGCCTAAGGAGTCCTCTCGAAGCCACCTGCTGCTCACCATAGCCTCCTTTCTTGGTGGCACTCTTAATGAAGCATCCCAACCAGATTCCACTTTTTGAACCCCGATTGTTATCCTCACTGGAAAGAATCCCTCACCATGACCTAACTTTCTACATAGAAAACAAAATAACATTAATCTCTCATAGTGAAAGTAGGCTTATCCCTCTCGATTCTGATCCAAGGACAGTTTCTTCTTTCACTTCAAAGGCATTCTCACATTAATTTTAACCCAGATTTGCATATACCTCTTAATTCCTCTAGTCACCAATGAGGAATCATATTGAACAAATTGACCGATAGAATTCCCAAATTGGCGTGCTAGACCCTCCGAAATCACTTTCATTTGGAGATTATGAATTTGCAACCAGAATTCTATGTAAATTAGTGGTACTTGTAACGGATCTTCCCCTGGCCCTATTCGATAGAATATATTAAGATGCCCATGAAATGACCAAGGCATGCCCTCTATTACCCTCTTTTTATCAACTTCATAATAGAATATGAACAAAACCCTCTTTTCCCTGATATCAGTGATGGAAACTCCTGCCAACGGATGCCATAAATTAGCCAAAGTCCTTCTCATAGAAGGGAAATGAACCACACTATCTGTCAAGATTCTTCCCACCAAACACAATCTATAATCCTCCTTTACCCTTCCGAATCCTCTTGAAACTGTATTGACACCTCCTCCTTATCCGCAAGATTCATATTTGCTAACTCTTCCTCCAAAACCGCTGGTCTCCCTAAACCCAACTAAGCCAAAACCCTAGCGAAAATCAAAGAAACGTGCTCTATGAGTAGACAAGAGAAATGCATTATTTTAGCAGATGAAAGAACTCGGTAGTATTATCTTCAGAGGAAGAGTTTTATTTCATATAATTAATAGTTATGAGTATTCTTCAAAATTTTTAATATAATTAAAAAATATATAACTAGAATAAAAGTGAATAGTAATAATATGTGGTGTTGCTTCGAGCCTAGTCTCCCCTTTCTTTGCAACAAGAGCCCAACCGTTAGTAGGATGCATAAAACCCAAATAAGGGAGTTGTTAAATGGGTCAAATAAGGGAAAATTTACTCAATAATAGCATTTAATCTACAGTTGATTGATTAATGAAAAATGAATTATTTTATACAACTTTTATCTACTTCTCTCTAGTTATCGTGTACTCATAAATTAACGGGAAATGGTGTGTTCCTAACCATTATGACTTGTCCGCTCCTCTTATTTCCATGTGAGTACTTCACGCCAAATTCTCTCACCCTTCCCCTAATACTTACATACAATTGAAAATTTGAATGCTAAAAGTTAAATATAAAATATAAAAATGTTTCATTGGTCTACTTGATACAAAATATGAAAATGTAATTTTTTTTTTGCAAGCAATTCATTACTTATTAAAATTAAAAATGCGAGGAAATAAAATATATATTTTTAAATTCACTTACATTTTGGAATGATTTTTGTATTTAATCCTGAAATCAAATATTTTCCTCCGCCCCATATAAGAAAAAGGAAAAATGACTAATAATTCATTTGCTAATGTTATTAAGGAAGTGAGTTTTACGGGAACCGCATAAAAAAATCGAGATTAAAGATGATCACATGATAAAATTTTCAACATTTTTATCACTTTTAACAAATTTGGGGGAACCAGCTTTTTAGAACAAAGATAACAGTAGCTAAAGATAAAAAGAAAAATGTCTTTTTTTTAGTACTATATAATTAAAGGATTAATACTCAAAAAGAATTATCCAAATAAAAATATTTTATTAATTTCTCTAAAGAATTGATTAAACATTCCTTAATTGAAGTGGTATGATGCACCAGAATTTCATTAATCTTTGCATGAGGCACAGACAACCGTTTCCTTGATCATGGCGATCCTTTGTAATGGGAATTCATATAAAGTTTAAGTAAAGTAAATAAATGAGTTTGGATTTATTAAAGTTGGGAAAGGATATAAATAGGAGAATCTTAGAACCCATATGGAGAAAGACACCGTCCTTTAGAATATTAAAATCTAAGCCATTGGTTTTTTTATTTTAACTTTTTCCGTATTTTAAGGCTTAGGATTTAATAAAATGATATTTAGGGTTTAGTATATCTATAATGTAAGAGTGGAAATTTTTTTAAACCCACCACAATATTACTAAATTAATATCTTTAAAAATATTCGAATCATAATGGTACTGGAAAGCACTTGATAGATATGTAGTATCATTTTATTTAAATTTTCCATAAATTGTTTATTTCATGCTAAGTAAGTAATCTTTTATATTTTTCTTTTGTCTTATTCTTATGGGTAAACTATAAAATATTTACTTTTGTTTGTTTTAGGTTATATTTTAATTATTTATGTTTGAAATGTTATGTTTTAGTCACTTACGTTATCATTTTGTTACGAAATGGTCACTTTACCGTTAAACTCCATTACCTTCCTAACAGTAGTCCTACGTGGCAGTTCAAATGTGTTTTAAATGCCAACTGAGATGTCCAGTTGCTAGAATAAAAATAGGTCTTTAATTAAATAAATTTGATTTGGATTGCCACATAAGACCTCTGTTAGGGAGATAACAGAGCTTAACAGTAGAGTGACCAATTCGTAACAAAACGATAACATAAGTGACTAAAACGTAACATTTCAAACCTAAATGACTAAAATATAATCAAACAAACAAAATAATTATTTTATAGTTTACCCTATTATTATACATAAAGTTGTAGATGATGGGAGAGATTTTAGAAAAGTAAAAAATATTTACCATATAAGATTTCAAAATTATTTTTAATCACTACTATTAAATGTGTTTATTAATTTAATGTAAATATCTTTCATATTTAATTAATGTAAATGTTTTTCATTCTTATCTTGGATCATTATTACAATTTTTGTATGTTGTTTTACTTTTTTTTTAATTTAATGTTATAATTTACTTTCTAATATAGTTCTAGATTTTTATATTATTTTTAACTTTTTATTTATAAAATATTATTTATTTTAAACATTACTTACATTAAATATGTTATATATACTATATCTGATTTATTTTAATTTATAAAAAACATAAACATGTAAAATCATATGCAACGCATGTCCTATTAGAAACTAGTTTAAATTAAACCTTGAGGTGTACCAACAAGTGTTGTGTGCAATAGTAAGGTATATTACATTTTCAAGGGGAGACACGGGTTCAAAACTTGAAGATGACATTATTGGAAGGGGTAGTCATGAACTCCGATCATGAGCCATAAAACAGACTTGTTGAATACAAAAAAAAATAAAAAATCATGAGGTGTGAATAGTAGTATTACTTAATTAGTGTTCAAGGTGGGAATAAAGTACATTTCATAATTAGTTATTCTCCTTTTGGGAGAAAATTAGCATTAATGTATTTGAAATTTAAATTTTTTAATTATATTAGTAATTAATTACATAAATTATGAAAATAATAAAAATTAAATCATAAATTTAATTTAAATACAAACAAATTGGATGAGGAGATAATAATAAGAAGATTTGTACATTAATCTTTAGAATGTCAACAAGGGTTGGCACTAAATGCTGATGATAAGTTCTAATGGACTGTCAATATTATCATCAAAATTAAATGATTCGTATCTATTTTATGATTTATGTTTAATAATATAATGTATTAAAGGTTATAATTTAATAGATTGATGCGTATGGTATAAACAAAAAGAATATGACTGGCTGAAAGATACATTTCCCGCCCTTTTAGGGCCATGCGGGCAAAGTTGTCCACTAAAAACAAAAAGCAATTAAAAGATTTAATAGTTGGAAATTGTAATTTTAGAGTGAGAATGTCTCCAAACTTTAGATCGTTTTCTGAAGCACTTGATATAAAAGAAAAAGAAATAAAGAAAACAAGTAGGAGTAGTTTATTTGATTAAAAAACTTTATAACTAATGTTAACCCCTTTTAATTTTGGGGGGGCGTGGCACATGGAGGATGATGGATCCCTACTTGGTATCTATAATATTAATATATATCTCTTGATTTTCTAAAATATTCAAATTAGTCAATCATGCATTGTAAGTAACAATTAGTGAATGTTGAGGGGCTGTGATTTTAAGAGTTTCACCATTTATAGGCGACTTCTTTTTAAGTTACTTTAGGTTTAAGTTTTTATTATGTTTATATTTTATTTAGATTTATTCTTTTTTTATTCTGTTGCATTTCATATTAAGTTTATTTCAATTTCAATTGTTTTAAATATTCGTTTTCACCCAAGATTAGGTTGGAGTTTGAAATTTATAATTCGACTTAATTTAAAAAAGCAAAAAAAAAAAAAACTAAAGTTTGTTTTGAAAAGTAAAATGGGAACTCAATCAATATGATTACTGTTGAGGGGATGTCAACTTTTTTGGGAGAAATTTTTTAAATGTAACTCTTTTGAGACAAGTCTTAATTTAAAGTGTCGTTAGTTTGGAGTTGATGGACTCCTTAATGGGTTGGTATTGTCCCAAACTAGAGTTTTTCTTTTACTCTGTGGAGAGTCTAATGTTGGACAAAATAGATTTTTGAAAGCTTTGAGGCATATTCTCGATTAGTAAAGGTGGAGATTTGAATAATAAAATTATGATTTTATATTTTACCCTATGAGACCTTTATAACGGTATGTCATATACTCAAAATGGTTGAGTGATGAATGAGAAATTGATGCTCAAAGTAAGCCACTTGTGAATTATGTTGAGGAAAATGGAAAGCTTAGTCTCACATTGGTTAGCTATCAAGTGTGGAATATGTTTATATATATGAACCAACTTGGTGGTTATTGAATGACTAAACTAATGCTCTCCCTTATGCGTAGGGGTTGCAAATCTAGACCTGCTGAGGTTGGGGGTGCACCCGCGCGACGTGGGCGATGTGACATATCGAGCCCTTCTAGACATACGGATATTTTAGCCCAATTATTATGGTCTTTCATTTAAATTTTATTTAAAACCAAATAATCTGCAAGAAAAGATACACACTGAATTTTCCAAAATTTCGAATTCTTTTACCTGTATATTTTGAACCTGTTTTCAGTGATAGAAGAAAGCTAAGTTACAGTTTGTTGATTACTGTAGCTGGGCTACTGTCGTGCTTATCTCGTTGTTGTATTCTGAGAGATAGTCGACCAACGTTTTTTCTTTCCTACCTACAAGTATCAAATTTTGATCTAGTTTTTTATTTCCAATTTCTGTTTTTCAGATTTTATATATATCTATATTGTTTTGGTTTGATCTTGTGATTTAAATAAATATTTTACATTACTGTTTATTTCACTAACGTGTGTACGAAAATATTAAGACAGACGGTCGAATCTATCTTAAGGAAACTGTGAAAATAGGCTTCAACTACCAGTCGATTTTTCTTGCCTACCTACGAGTATTAAATTTCGATCCAGTTTTTTATTTCCAATTTTTGTTTTTCAGATTTTATATATATCTATATTGTTCTGGTTCGATCTTATGATTTAAATAAATATTTTACATTATTGTTTATTTCATTAATGTGTGTGCAACAATCTTAAGACAAACTTTTTACCATTTTCTAATCTGAGACGAATAGGGCATCAAGGTGAAATTGTATTATGTTTGTAAACAGAAATCAATTGAACAATTCTGTTTCAGGATCTTATTCCTGCTGTTCAATAGGATTTGTTCGATTTTCTGTTTTCAAACAGAAATTAATTGACTAATTCTGTTTCATGTTTCTATTCCTGTCGTTCAACAAAATTTATTCGATTTTTGTTGTTAACAAAAATCATTTGATAGTAACAATTCTATTACCAGAAATTGCTTATTGATTTTGTTTCAAAAATTTTAATTCCTAACTAAATTCTGCCGTTTAACAGAATCGAACAGTAGTATAAATTGAAATTGAAATTGAAATTTTTTGTTTATTATTATTACTAATTCTAGTTCTGTTTCCGGAATCTTAACAGAAAAATGGAAATTCCCTTCAATTCACGATCTGGAGTGTTTGTTCCAACTTAGGCTTCAAACTAAAATTCAATGTTGCTAGTGGTTGTAAGCCACAATAAGAAGCGTGTGAAATTCTTTAGATAAAATTTCAAGACATGGCAACAAAAGATGTTGTTCTATTTGACCATATTGAACTTGGCCAAATTTTTGAAGGATGGACTTCCTACTATTAAAGAGGGTAAGGTAGATGATGTTATCACCTTTATTGCTGTTAAAGCTTGGGATCATTCTGATTCCCTGTGCTGAAATTACATCCTGAATAGGTTGTTGAATGCATTGTATAAAGTATACAGTGCCAAGAAGATGATTAAGGAATTATGAACGTCATTGGACCATAAATAAAAAAACCGAAGATGCTGGAGCTAAAAAGTTTTTAGTTGCCAAATTCTTGAATTTTGTAATGTTTTATTCTAAACTAGTTGTGAATCAAGTGTAGGAACTTCAATTAATTATTCACAGAATTCTTGCTGAAGGGATGATCATAAGTGAATCCTTCTAAGTGGCAGCCATTATTGAGAAGCTACCTCCTGCTTGGAATGACTTTAAGAACTACTTAAAGCACAAAAGAAAGAAAATGTCAGTGGAAGACCTTATTGTCAGACTTTGGATTGAAGAAGACAATAGAGATACATGGAAAAACCTGAACAAAGCAGCAAATGTCAATGGTGGTGAGGCAAACATGGTAGAAGTCAAGAAGGACTTCAAGAAGAGAAAACAACCTCAGAATAGGTCTAAATTGGAACCAAAAGGTGGCACTTCCAATAACCAAAAAATTTAAGGGAAATGCTTCAGTTGCAACAAGATGAGGCACAAGTCATCTGAATGTAGGCTTCTAAAAAAAGTTAGAGCTAACGAGGCTAATGCTGTAGAAGAAATTTCTAAGGAAGTGTTTGATATGGACCTATGTGCTGTAATTTCTGAAGTCAACATAGTTGACTCAAATCCAAGAGAATGGTGGTTTGATACTGGTGCCACACGTCATATCTGCTCCAAAAAAGATTCATTTTCTGAGTTGGTGCCTTGTGACAAAGGGGAGAAGCTCTATATAGGAAATGTCGTGACTTTCAAAATCAAGAGGAAGGGTACTGTGGTCTTAAAGATGACTTCTGACAAAGAACTCAAGCTTCAAAATGTGTTGTATGTGCCTGACATACACAAGAACCATTTTTATAGGACGCCTCTTAGTGTACACAGTCCTAAGTGTACATGATTTTAGGATGGTGTTTGAATCCCAGAAGTTAATTTTGTCTAAAGGGGGAATGTTTGTGGGAAGAAGATATGTATTAAAATGACATATGGAAACTTAATACAATTTTTATAAAAGCAAAGACAATGAACAAGAATGTCGCTTCTTATTCTATTTATATGATTGAGTCATTTAATTTATGACATGGTAGGCTCGGACATGTTAATTATGATACTTTACATAGATTAATTAATTTAGAGCACATTCTTTCATTTCACATTAATTATAATCACAAATGTGAAACTTGTATTGAGGCAAAATTAACATAGTCTTCATTTCAAACTATTGAAAGAAGTACAGAACCACTTGATCTAATACATAGTGATGTTTGTGACTTAAAGTTTGTTCAAACCAGAAGAGGGAATAAATATTTTATTACCTTCATTGATGATAGCTCAAAATATTGCTATGTATATTTACTTAAGAGTAAAGACGAAGCTATAGAGAAATTTATTCTCTATAAACAAGAAGTTGAAACCTAACTTAATAAAAAGATTAAGATGGTGAGAAGTGATCGTGGTGGTGAATATGTTAAACCATTAGGTGAATACTGTTCACAACATGGTATTATTTATGAAGTGACACCACCATACTCTCTTTAATCAAATGGAGTAACCGAGTGGAAAATTGGACTCTAAAAGAAATGATGAATGCATTGCTAGGAAGCTTTGGATTATCATAGAACATATGGAGAGAAGCTATTCTATTAGCTAATTACTAAATAAGTTTCCCTGCAAAAAAAAGGGACAAGACACCATATGAGTTATGGAAAGGTAGAAAATCTTCTTACAACTACTTGAAAGTGTAGGGGTGTGTCTTGTAAAGGTAATGACTCCGTTACCAAAGTAAATGAAAATAGGTCCTAAAACGATGGATTGTATTTTCATTGGCTATGCAGATCCTATCAATGTATATCGGTTTCTTGTGTATGAATCAAAGAATTCTGTCATTCACAAGAATAGTATATTAGAATCAAGGAATGTCTCATTCTTTGAAAATATCTTCCCTTTTAAAACTAGGGAAGTTGATTCAAGTTCAACGAAACGAACTTTAGAGACTATAGATGAAAATAGTCAAGGCGTTCAACAAGAGGTTGAAATTGAGATAGAGCCAAGAATGAGAAAACGAGTAAGGGTGAAAAAATCTTTTAGATCAAATTTTCTAACCTTTATGTTAGATGCCGAACATTAAACGTATAATGATGCTATATCATCACCCGAAAGCACAAGTAAAATTGATTTCATCATACAAAATCATACGTGGGAATTAGTGGATCTTCTTTTAGGAATTAAACTATTAAATTCTAAGTGGATTTTCAAACAGAAAATAAAAGCAGATGGAACAATTGATAAGTACAAGGCCGGATTGGTTATAAAAGGTTATAGACAAAAGGAAGGCCTTAACTACTTTGATATTTTTTCTCCAGTATCCAAGATAACTTCTATAAGGATGATACTTGCAATTGCCGCATTATGAAATCTAGAAGTACATCAAATGATTGTTAAAACAACTTTCCAAAATGGTAATCTTGATGAAGAGATTTACATGTAACAACCTAAGGGTTATGTAGTTCCAGGATAAGAAAGGAAAGTTTGTAAATTGGTGAAGTCTTTGTATGGGCTTAAGCAAGCACCAAATCAATGGCATGAAAAATTTGATAATGTCATGATGACAAATGACTTTAAGATTAATAAGTGTGACAAATGTGTGCATGTCAAAACTATTGACATTGGATATATAATCCTATGTTTGTATGTTGATGACATACTCATTATTAGAAGTAACAAAGAAATGGTAAAACATACCAAATACATGTTAAATGCAAGTTTTGATATGAAAGATATGAGACTAGCTGATGTGATTTTGGGCATCCAAATTAAGAGGTTATCTGAAGGTCTCATATTGACTCAGTCACACTACGTGGACAAGATTCTTAGGAAATTTAACAAGGATGATTCTGGTATAGCCAAAACTCTAATAGATACGAGCCAACATTTGTGCAAAAACAAAGGTGAAAGTGTTGACCAAGTGGAATATGCAAGGGTCATAGGTAGTCTAATGTACCTTATGAGCTATACTAGACCAAATATTGCTTTCACTGCGAATAGTTTAAGCAGATTCACAAGAAATCCAATAGAAAACCACTGGAAAGTAATTGTGAGGGTACTTAGATATCTAAGATATACTAGGGATTACAGACAGCATTATTCCAAAAGTCCTACTATTTTAGAAATATTCTTCGATGCTAGTTGGATATCTGATATTCAAGATACCAAAAGTACAAATGAATATGTTTTTACGTTGGGAAGAGGAGTTGTGTCATAGAAATCCTCAAGACAAACGATTATAACCAGGTCCACAATGAAATCTGAGTTTGTTGCTTTAAACAAATCTGGAGAAGAGGTTGAATGGCTTTAAAACTTCTTGGAGGATATTTCTGACTGGCCAAAGTTTGTGTCCACAATATGCATATATTGTAATAACCAAGCAACAATTTGTAGAGCACATAATGTAATGTATAATTGTAAGTTGAGACATATGCGTCATCGACACAATACTATTAGACTTAAATGAAGTTATCTCTATTGATTTTTTAAAATCAAAAGATAACATTGCGGATCTGCTAACTAAAGGCTTAAACCGAGACCAGGTTGATAAAGTATTGAAAGGAATAAGACTAAAGCCCATGGAAATTAAAGGCATTATATGAAGGAAAATCTAACCTAGTTAATTGGAGATCCCGAGATGTAGGTTCAAAGGGACAACCTACTTACATAGACCTTATGAGGTTACTATGGAGGTTCTTATACTAAGTTTGTTCCTATGATATAAACAATGATTAAAAGTGGAATAGGTTAAGCAATGCTTTTAATGACCGTTGCATGTTTCGGTGAGCCAAGCAACCTAAGTCACCTATGTGATAATGAAGTGGGGGCACTTCGAGGAGGCTACTGGGGTATAGTTCTCTTTAACTCTTGCAAAACCATGAGATGTTCACGGCCATATGAATATACCTAGGAGAACTAAAATCTTGCCAAGGAGGTAGTTGTGTTAGGTATATCATCGTTTACACAAATGACAAAACAATTCAAGGACATCACGTCTACTGGTCAGCTAGTAAAGTAAATATCTTTCACAAGGGAAGGTACAAGGGTTGATGCCTACCTATCCTATGTTACTATTGATCGTAGATTCTATTACCACATTGAGTCAATTTTTTTTCGTTAAAACTACCAATTTTTATTCATGTGGGTGATTGTTGGAAAAAATAAATTTTTGGAAGCTTTGAGACATATTCTCAATTAGTAAAGGTGTAGATTTGAATAATAAAATTATGCTTTTATATTCTACCCCATGAGACCTTTACAATGGTATATCATATGCTCAAAATGGTTGAGTGATAAATGAGAAATTGATACTCAAAGTAAGCCACTTGTGAATTATGTTGAGGAAAATGGAAAGCTGGTTAGATATCAAGTGTGAAATATGTTTATATATTTGAACCAACTTGGTGATTATTGAATGACTAAACTAATGCTCTCCTTCGGACGCAGGGAGTGCAAATCCAAACCTGTCGGGGTTGGGGGTGCTCGCATGACATGGACGACGTGAAATGTCCTGGCTGGTCGGGCCCTTCTAGGCCTGTGGATATTTTAGCCTAATACGTAATTTTATTTTCCTCAGCAGAGCTTATCTCTTCAAATTTTGTTTGAAATTAAAAGGACAAATATTAAATTAAGGTTAATAACTTCTTTAATTCAGACGTTAATAGTTCCTTAATTCACGGACATTATTGGCTCCATTAGTCAAAATTTTCAGAAGTTTTTTCATTTGAATTTTATTTAAAACCAAATAATATGCAAGAAAATTTACACATTTAGTTTTCCGAAATTTCGAGATCTTTTACCTGTATATTTCGAACTTGTTTTAGTGATATAAGAAAGAAAAGCTACAGTTCGTTGATCGTTGTATCTGTCCTACTGCTGTGCTCATCTCGTTGTTGTATCTTGGGAGATAGTCGACAATGTTTTCTCCAGCACCAAAAGAGCGACTGAATCTGTCTTAAGGAAACTATGAAAACATGCCTCAACTACCAATCGATTTTTCTTGCCTACCTACGAGTATAAACTTTTTATATAGTTTTTTATTTTCAATTTCTGTTTTTCAGATTATATATATATATATCTATATTGTTCTGGTTCGATCTTATGATTTAAATAAATATTTTACATTACTGTTTATTTCACTAACATGTCTGCAACATCTGAGTGGTTGAGGCCATGAGTTCTATAAAGTGAAAGTGCTTGAACCAATTTTTTTGGGGGATAAACTACATACAACGTCACTTAAGAATTAGTAAATTTACACTTTGGTCACTTCCTTAATCATTGAACTATTCGAAACTTATAAGTTGGTCACCGGCCCGTTAACTTGGCGACGGACCTTAGATGTGGCCTTTAACTCACAGTTCATCTTAGGGTAAAGTATGCCTAAGGTCACTTAACTATAAATAATTTTACACTTTGGTCCCTCAAATTCAAAAAGGTTATAAGTTGATCATTGAACTATTTGAAAGTTTTAGGGACCTCTTTTACAATTTTATTCTAGTAATCTCATCATCATTCATCATCCTTTTTCGGCAAGGAATCACACCAAACCAAAACTTTTTTTTTCCTTATATTTCAACTTTATGATTTAGTTTTCTTTGAAATAACATGAAACTCCACTGATTTAAACCTGAAACCCTAACGAAAAAGCTCTTCGTCCACCATTGTCAAATGACCACTTGACTTCGATATGATCCTCTTCTCAATAAGGCTTTCTCCTTGACTTTTTGGGTTGAGCCCCCATCACTTGGAACACTTCGGCAACCTTGTAATTGAATCAAGTATGTATATTTTGATTCTCTTTTCTTTGATTTTACTCTATCCTTCAGCTCCTATAAGTCCTATTTAGGGCTTGTTGAAACATGAGACATTCTTTCTTTTTTATTTACCTTTTTCGATATTTTTGTTTGCTTTTGATTGTGGTAGTGGTGATATTTGGTTGATAATTAAAGGTAAGGGTGTGTGAATAGCTTGATTGTGGATTTTCTTGTATTATGGTTTTGGTTAAAATAAAAATGATGAATGGGTTAAAAATGAAGGGATATTGAGTTGGATATGTTAGAAGTGAAACAAGAGTTTGACAATGGCTTTGTTAGGGTTTGAAGCTTGAGTTGTTATTGATACGGTTTACATTACTGGGGTAGGGAGTAGTGGTGCAAAGATTGAGTAAACAAAGTGTAAATTTATACATTTAGTGATAGTTCAATGACCAATATATAATTTTTTAAAATTGAGTAATGAAAATATAATAGTTAAATTAAAAGAGAATAGTTTTTAGTTGTTTTTGATAAATAGCAAAAGATTTTTTATAGTACAAGAGTGTATATTTAAAGCTTAGATTTTTAAAATCTTCTGTAAAATATATTATATGTACAGACACCAACCACGTTTGCATCGATCAGCATGTAATCCAAATTGCTAGCTTGTCCAATTTCTTAAGGCAGTTCTTATTTGACACTATATACAACTGGCTTATCACCTATCCCTACTCAAAGTAAAAACATACCCATGGAATCAAAGCCTTTCTTTCGTTTCCTCTTTTTCTTCATCGCCATAGCTTTCCTTTTTCTCTTCGCCTGGACTCACCTCCATTACGCGCCATCCCCTGGCGTCACCACCCTCCTCGACTGTGCCAGCAACTCTCCCTGGTGCACCTCCTCCAAGAACCGGTTTCAGTCCAAACAACCCACACTCCCAAAAACCCCACGTGCCTCCACCTCCCAGCGTCGTCACCATGAGTCAGCTGTCCCTCGCCACCCACTCGACCCCCTCACCATCCAAGAGTTCAACAAGGTCCGCAAAATCCTTTCTTCCCACGCGCTCTTCAAGTCCTCCAATAACTACGCGCTCCATTCCGTCGTCCTAGAAGAACCCAACAAAGAACTTGTCCTTAAATGGAAAAAAGGCCAACCACTCTTCCCACGAATAGCCTCCGTCATCGCACGTGCCAACGGCGTCTCGCACGTGCTGACTGTCAACTTAGAAACCGACAATGTCACCGTTCTAAACACGGCTCCTCCGACAGGTTACCCGACGATGACGATAGAAGACATGACCTCGGCTACGTGGGCTCCACTTTCGAACGCCAAGTTCAACCGTACGATCATCGAACGAGGCGTTAATCTTAAAGACGTGGCATGCCTGCCGATATCCTTAGGTTGGTTCGGGAAAAAGGAGGAGAACAGGAGGTTAATTAAGGTACAGTGCTACTCCATGGAAGACACTGCAAACTTTTACATGAGACCAATCGAGGGCTTAACTGTTTTACTCGATATGGATACAAAAGAAGTGGTGGAGGTATCGGATACGGGTCGGTCCATCCCCATACCCAAAGCCACCAACACCGATTATCGTTTTTCGGAGCAGAAGCTCCAGCAGGATCTCAACTCTATAAACCCCATATCCATTGAACAGCCAAAGGGTCCAAGTTTTGTTATCGAAGATGAACATTTGGTGAAATGGGCAAACTGGGAATTCCATTTGAAACCCGATCCGAGAGCAGCTGTGGTGGTTTCTCGTGCTAAGGTCCGGGACCTTGAGAGTGGGGTGTTGAGGGATGTGATGTACAAAGGCTTTACTTCAGAATTGTTTGTTCCATACATGGACCCCACTGATGCATGGTATTTTAAGACTTACATGGATGCGGGTGAATACGGGTTCGGGCTGCAAGCTATGCCACTTGACCCGCTTAATGATTGTCCAAGAAATGCATATTATATGGATGGGGTGTTCGCCGCCGGTGATGGTGTACCCTATGTCCGATCAAACATGGTCTGCATGTTTGAGAGGTACACAGGTGATATAGGGTGGCGGCATGCAGAGAGTCCAATTACGGGTATGGAGGTAAGAAATAAAGAATCTTTGGCCATAAATTTAAAAAGACATGCGTATAATCAACTTCACCTATATTTGTTTTTGGTTATTTGGCAGATTAAGGAAGTAAGGCCAAAGGTGACATTAGTGGTTCGAATGGCTGCATCGGTGGCTAACTATGATTATATTGTTGACTGGGAGTTCCAAACAGATGGACTTATCAGGATTAAGGTTAATGAAACCTCCTTTTTCTTCTATTATACGTCAGATATCTCGTTAAGTATATATCATCTTTATCGGAAAAAATCATGGATATTTTCTATCAACGGTGGCTTTTAAATTTGGTCTGTTGATATGTTGACAATTGTGGGATATGATCATTCATTGATAGGTGTGTTTATGATCCGTACTTCGTAGGCCCTTCTAATTTCCAGGTTACTGAGCGCAGGTTGGACTTAGCGGCATTTTGATGGTGAAAGGGACTGCATATGAGAACATGAATCAAGTGGAAGGGCAAGAAAATCTGTTCGGTACCCTTCTGTCTGAAAACGTCATTGGCGTCATCCATGATCATTACATCACATTCTACTTGGATATGGACATAGACGGCTCTGATAATTCCTTTGTTAACGTAAATATCAAAAGGCAAGAAACTTCTCCAGGAGAGTCACCAAGGAAAAGCTATCTAAAAGCTGTTAGAAATGTGGCTAAAACAGAGAAAGATGCTCAAATTCAACTTAAACTCTATGACCCATCGGAGTTCCATGTTATCAATCCAACTAAAAAGACAAGGGTTGGGAACCCTGTCGGGTACAAGGTTGTTCCTGGTGGCACAGCAGCTAGTTTGCTGGATCATGATGACCCACCACAGAAAAGAGGTGCATTCACAAATAACCAAATATGGGTCACTCCATATAACAGAAGTGAGCAATGGGCTGGTGGATTATTTGTTTACCAGAGCCACGGTGAAGACACACTTGATGTTTGGTCTGAAAGGTAAAAGAATGTTGGTTTTGAATCTTTTGATTAAAATTTTTATTCTCCAATTCCATTTCCATTAATTTTTTTTTTTGGGTTTGCAGGGATCGACCAATCGAGAACAAGGACATTGTGGTTTGGTATACATTAGGGTTCCATCACATACCATGCCAGGAGGATTTTCCTATAATGCCAACAGTGTCATCAAGCTTTGATTTGAAGCCAGTTAATTTCTTCGAGAGCAACCCGATTCTTAGAGCTCCACCCTATTTTGAAAAGGATTTACCAGTTTGCAGGCCTGCTGCTTCAGCATGAAAATAGTCCTATGTTTATCTTGGGTAATGGGCAGTTAGAATTTATAGTTGTAGCCGCCAACAACCTCTTGACCTATGACAAGACTATTATGTTATGGGTATGAAAGTTTGGGTTTGATCCCAAGCAACTCATTCCTCACCCCCAATAAATTAAGTGGATGTAGCCGTGTAGGAATATTAAAGAAGAAACCCTGGTTTATATATGTTCAGAGGTCTAAATGAAAAGAGATCCTTGTTTTGATTACTTTGCAGAAACGTCACTACATCGTAGTGGCTTTCAACTTTTAAAGGTAATGCCCAATGTGATGGCTGTTTAATACAGCATACGAAAGTAACGAAATCGGAAAGAATAGTGGATGCTTATCTGTGTCATGCATCCATTAATAACATGATGTCGAATTGAAATTGTTGTAGAATTTTAAAGAGGTATCCAATCATAAAAGCCAAATGGAGATTGGTCACAACTCTTGTTTCAAGGGGCTTGCTCATCATGTGGTGCAGGTATAGGGCCTATGCAACAGCCCTGTGTCCCACAACGTATGGCATTGGCTAACATAAACACATGCTGAAATCTGCCTCCTGCCCCAAAAAATTCCAGATTCAGTTTTGCTAAAATTAAATTCATATATAAATGCATTGTTGATGGCATTTCACTCATTACAATCCAAGTTTATATATCAATCTCTTTTGGCTTTGATTTTAGTTGAGAGCTTCTAATTTAAGTCAATAACAATGGAGGTGCTGAGCGTGATCAAGAAGAAGGAAATGAAGAGTTCAAAAACGATGTCAATGAATAAAAGAAGATATGGCAATATTAAAATTAAATGATCCGAATCTTTATTTAAATAAAATACAGTGGTAAAATAAAATAAAATTGAAATTCATATAGAACTACACTTCTTTTATTTTATTTTAGAATAAGATTTTTTAAACATTATTAAACTCCATCTATTTTATATTGATTAGAATAAGGTGTTTCGATCTTACTAGAATATGGCTTTACAAGCCTATAAATAGACATAGTCTATTCCTCTTGTAATTTATTCAAATTCGACATAGTAAATTTTTTTCTCCTCTGCCCGTGGTTTTTTTTTTCCGAAAGGGTTTCCACGTAAAATCTATGTGTTCTTTATTTTATTTTATTTTATTTTCACAAATTAGTATCAGAGCTTCTGAGTTATTCATCTCGATCACGATAATAGCGTCTTTGAAGTATGAAATTCCGTTGTTGGATCGCAACGCCAGATTTGCGTTGTGGAAAATTAAGATGCAAGCAGTTATTGCGCAGATGGATCTGGAGGATACTCTGCTAGGGATAGATAAGATGCCTTCAACATTAACAGATGAAAAGAAGAAGTGTAAGGACCGAAAGGCGTTAACACAATTACATCTGCATTTATCCAACGAAATTTTACAGGATGTGATGAAGGAGAAGACCGTCGCTCATTATGGAAGAGGCTGGAATAAATATGTATGTCGAAAACTCTAACAAGCAAGTTGCATATGAAGCAGCGTCTTTATGCTCATCGTTTGGAGGAAGGTGCGTTTGTACACGAACACTTAATAGTGTTTGTAGTTAACCCATTTTGCCCGGGCCTATTTTATTTACAGAAAATAAATAAATTAAAATAAAAACCAATTATAGGTCCCAAGTTTACTTACAGTTTAGCCCAAATATTAAAACAAAAATCTAATCCAAATCCATTTGCAAAATTTTGGACCCCAAAGTTGAGACCGAAAATAACCCGAAAAAGGTCCAATCTAAGACTAATTGATCAATGCCGCAGCAGTAGCCCTTCTTCTTGGCTATTTGAGGTAAATCGATAGAGCCCAGGCCAGAAGTTTCTGGAATATACGAGAGTAGCAACAGAATGGGGTTCCCACTCATGGCTTCCATGGCCTTCTCCCTGTACAGCTCTGCTCCCGTAGAACCTGCAAAGGAATATACGAGAAGAAAAATGGGCTAACAAAATACAGCAAAATGACAGCAAGCAAATATAATTTTATTTTTCTTTGTAAATTCAGGCTATAAAAAGCCTTGCTTATTCCCCATGTATTTTTACTTACGCATGCACACTATTCGCATAGAGAATACAAAAAATTTTCGAGAAGAATTTCCGAAAGGTGATCTTCTTCAGTTTTTTAAATCGTTCACTTATTATTTATTTATTTTTTTCCTGCGATTATTTTCATCATTTTGCATTTTAGAACAGAAAAAAAAGAAAATCAAGTTTTACCTTGTGAATCGGCTTTTGACCTCTGTTCACTTCGTTGAGATCGAAGTTGGAAGGGGGATTTATTATATATCAAGCCTCGAAACGATGCCAATGAGATCCCTAATATCTCTGAAATACTGAGATAAGGGGTGAGGGTCGGATAGTATTAGATATGTTGTTTTTCAATTTCGGTTTCATTTTTCTTGAACAAGTGATATTAGATCTAAGAGATTTGTTTTTTTTTTTAAAAAAAGGAAAAAATAAAATGGTTTACCAGGTTTCCTCGAGTGGAGCCTTCGATGGTGGGATCTGGTCGTTGCCCATGCGTTATTGGCCACCAAATGAGATGGTGGTTCTATGGCTGCAGGTATGAGCCCTAACAATATGATTTTGGGGCTGTGAATTTTGGTGAAATGAGTGGCTGCGTTGGAGAAGAAAATGGGAGAAGAAAGGTTTTAAATAACATATTAAACAAAACGGCACCGTGTAAGAAGGGTTGAGGAGGGGGGGCTTTTGCGCCTAAAAGGGTCTATTTATGAAACAAATCCTTCCCTTTTCGCGAACCTTTCAATTAGCACCCAATTCGCTTACCCCCCCCTTTTTTTTAAATTTAGCCTTCTAATTTGTGCGTTTTTTCACTTTGATCCATGGTCTAGTACAGTATTGTGGGTGCGGGTTATTTTCAATTCCAATCCCTGCGCATTTGCGCACGTGGCACATTGATCCCATTTTATAATTATCTTATTTGTAAATTGCTTCTCCTGTTTTAAATTTCTTCTTTATTTACTGCACATACATTTTTTTTACATGGTTAATTATTAGTTGTGATATTTTGTGTTGTTTTTGGTAGTTGAATTTTGTAATCTTTTCTTTTTTATTCCAATTTTAATAATTAATGTTTTATTTGTAATATAATTCATTTTGGTTTGTGTATGCTAGTAATTTCATGTTGTTTTGTAATTTCTTTTGGATTCATCCCCATACGTTAATGCTTATTAAGTATCGTTTAGTATTTATTTAATTTACATCCATTATTAAAGCCATGATATTCTTATACATATAATTCTTAATAAACTTGTATACAGTTGTGTTCTTAAATTTATTACGTATATAATCTATGATAAAATTAGGTTAATCTTATAATTCATATTTTAACTAAATGATATTTTGATATACAATTATTTTAAAATTTCTTCATATATACATTACCCATATTAAATTATTTTTACTATAGTACATGTTATTATTTTCATATAACTTTATGTAAATATTTTTCTATGTATATATCTTCTTTTAAAGTTATTTATGTGTATAATATATTTCTTTTAAGGACCATATTTTAAATCATACCATTTATTTATTGTATACATTCTCATATTTTATTATCCTTATACATGTATTATTCTCATCAATCCAAATTAAGTTGTTATATGTAAAATTATGTTATATTTTAGTTTAAATTTCCCTTTATAAGTATAGTTTTATAGACATACATCACTAAATTTATGTATTTTGTAAATATAATTTGTTTTGTTATGTACACTATATCCTATCATGTCTTTTTTTCTCTTATATTTTATATGTTATTTAAGCAACCATGCATATTATCGCTTTTTAAAATTTGTGTTTGAAATATTTTGCATATTATCCGATTCAAATATTTTATTCTACAATATTTACGTTAAATAATTATATATCTCTAGCTTTCATATCAATTTGTTAACCTATTTTATGTGTTAATTAATTCAGCATTATTTTGAAAATATCTTGTACTATATATTGATTTCTAATTCCGTGTTATAATGTATTCGATAAATTGTTTTATAGTATGTCATGTTAATTATTGTTGTATATCATTTTTGTATTGATTGTTCGTCATCCATGATTAAGAATTTGGTCATTTTACTTAGAATAATTGTATGTAATTGTGGATTTGTTAATTGTGACTTGTTGTATCCTATTATTCCATACTCATTCCCCCTTTTTCATACAAATATTTTGATACAAGTCATTAAGCATTCCACTTTAAAACGGCTAAACGCGTTTTGAGTAAATTTCCAATTTTCTTTGTCATTCAAAAATTCTAAAATGAGGCAATATCCAATATTTGGGGAATTCAGAAAATCGTGCTCAATCGTACTGGGTATGATTTTTCTGGTGAACTAAATATTTGGATAACCTTTTATATTTTTTAGTGTACGAGTTTTCGAAAGTCGAAAATCAATCGCGTTTTAAAGGTATAAGGGATCGTATCCAATCGTACTGGGTATGAAATTGCATATCTTTGAAACGAGAGAATTTTGACTACTAATTTAAATTATTCAAACATTTTAAAAAGAGTCATACTTTCGAAAATCTTTTCTTTAAAAGGTCTTTTGACATAAGGATAGCATCAAATCAATTTGGTACCAATTTTTTGGGCGTAATGAGGGTGCTAACCCTTCCTCATGCGCAACCGACTCCCAAACCCACTTTTTGATTTTTCATGAATAAAGCATTTTAGTAGGTGACCCAATCACACCTAAATCAAGAGATTGGTGGCGACTCCACATTTTTGTTTTCAAAAGTCGATCCCCATTGTTTTCAAAATAAAAAATGGTTTCGACAGCTTGGCAACTCCGCTGGAGACTGAACAAAGAGAGTCAGGCCATAAAATTGATTGTTTGTTGTCCTTTTGTCAAAGAATTTAAAATTTTTTTCAAAAATCATGATTATTTTAATTGCATTTGTTTGCATGATTGTTATGGTTCGAGTCTTGTAAGAATAATATGGCCTTGCATTGCATGACCGCTGTGGTTATAACTGTTAAGTGGGAGTAAGAAACTATGCTTTCGTGAGGTTTTCACCTCCGTATGGGCTAGTGGATTGCTTCCGGGATACATCCGTACCTATGATTTCGTGAGATTTTCATCTCCGCATGGTCATAGGGAAATGTATTCCCCTGAACCGAACTCGATCTATATGAGCCTATAATGGGTGAGGATTGAAGAATCTGCTGGTTCAGGTACTTTTACTCTAGAACCAAACTTCATATAGTGTACCTTAAGAGCTATCCTTAGGTAAAGCTGTGATAAGCCTTAGTCATCGCCCATATGTGTGTTATGATTATCTTTGTCGTTATACTTGTCTTTTATCACTTATATTTGATACTAACTTGTGTTTTGTTTGATTGTGTTTTACATGACATTGCATACTAAAGGAGATGTTGGCTCGTATTCAATTACTAAGTTAGAAAGTTTAACATGGAGAATGAATTTCTTAGTAAAGTTGAGGATAATGTGGCTGTCCGTGCATGGTCAGAGAAGTTACAAATAGAGAAAGGGGATAACCTGACAGAAGGATATACATTAGAGTTGCAGAAATTTACTCGCATCAATGTGAAATAGAATGAGCTGCAGGAGTTGAAGGATATATGGACTCGTTGGGATGAGGGCACTAAACAGTTGTTATACCAGAGTTATGGTGATATACCATACTTGCTCGATGTTAAGGTGGATAAGCGTTTGTTCCGAGGTATTGCTCAATTTTGGAATTCTGCTTATAATTGCTTCACTTTTGGAGAAGTAGATTTGGTTCCTACTTTGGAAGAATACACTACTTTGTTGAGGAGTCCAAAGGCTCAAGTCAGAAAAATTTATGTTAAGGTTACCAATGGTCAAACGTTTGCAAAGAGGCTGGTGAATATTTCGGGGATGAGTGAATCTTGGGTCATTGCTCGAATTCAACAGAAGAGGGACAGTAAGTGTATTCCATGGGAAAATTTGAAATATTTGATTTTGACGCACCCGGATGAAAAGAAAATGGTCGAAATTTTTGCCTTAAGCATCTATGGATTGGTGATTTTTCCTAGGGCTTTAAGACATGTTGATGAGGCAGTCACTGATTTATTTGATTGTCTCGGGAAGGGAGTCACACCTGTACCTGCAATACTGGCCGAGACATTTAGATCTTTGAGCATATGCCGGAGGGTAGGGGAAGGTCGATTTATTGGCTGTGTATAGTTGTTGATGGTATGGTTTCATGGGCATTTTTGGAAAGTGAATAAGGTATCGTACCGGGTTTTCTTCGAAGGTTACTCCCTATTAAAAGGAGAGATGGCGATGCAAAGAAGAGATGATATTTCAGAAGAGAAATGGATGGAAATTCTCCAGAATCTCAAGGAAGATGATGTAGAGTGGAGAGCTTTCTGGATGGTTCCTGATGAAATCTTGTATAGATGTGGGAGCTATAATTGGGTGCCATTGTTGGGAATTTGGGGAGCTACTGTATATAGTCCTTTACTTGCACTAAGGCAATATAAATCGAGGCAGTGCATACCTACGACGTACGGGTTGGCTCAGAGTGAACTTTCGTATAAAGGAGACCACTATAGGAAGAAGGTTCGGGAATTGTCTGATGCTTGGAGGCAAATACACTGGATGAAAAGGCTGACTGTTGGTTCTATGGTAACACCTAAATACAATGGATGGTTTAGGAAAAGGGTCAATGATAATATTCCTAGGTCAAATTTGGAAAGCGCTCGACCAATGGAGGAGCAGTTACAGATTGCACCATTGGAGTTGGAAATTATAAAGCAAGATTTTGAGAAAAAAAGTTTCGAGTTTGGGAGGAAAATCAAGCAGTTGGAAGAAGAAAAGATGCACTTGAAGTTAGAAGTGGAGATTCAAAAGTCAGAGGCAGAAAAACTACAGAAAAGGAAGGGTGAAGTTGAGGAAGATTTGGAAGGCTTGAAAATAGATTATAAGAAGCTACGCTTATCAATAAGGACTGCTGAGCTAGGAAAGACTTTAGAACAATGGCGCCAAGAGGTTCGAGAAGAAATAGCTAAGGCGGATCAATGCGAAAAGAGGTTCCAGGAGGCTCAAGCTCGGAATGAAGCCTTGGAAAGAAGTTTGTCGGAGAGTAAGAATGAAAAAGATGAATTAAGAGCTAGAGTAGCAGAACTTGAGAGATCTCTGTGTTTATACCTAAACCATAATTCTGTGACAGAGTTGAAGGTAAGCTTAAGTAAGATAGAGGAGATGAAAGGGAAGATAGAAGAGTTAGAAATGGCATTACAGAATTGCAAAATGAGGATTGAGTTCTTGGAGGCAAATGAGGAGCAATGGAAGAATCAGCTTCATCACTCTCAGAACCAAGTTAGAAGCAGGGATTATATCATGGGAGAAGCTGTAACACAAATTCAAGAAGTAGCTAACTATTTGTAGTCTTTGGTAGTGCAAGCGGACGTATTAAGTGTGAAGTACGAGCTGGAGTCAGATAGGGGACAAGAACTAGCTTCGTTGCTTAGGAAAATTAAGGCCCTGAGTGTTAGGGCGAAGTCGTATTTGTAACTCAATTTTATGTAAAGAATTTTATTTTCTAGTAAAATTTTCTAAAAGGAATTGAATCAGAATTGATGCCTCCTTTGCATTTATGCATTTTGCATTACATTACATCATATGCATTAAAGATCATAATAAGATTCTAATTAATTAAAAATTATTTCAGTAATCTGGAAACCAACCAAAACACACCAAATATGCATCCCTACGGTACGAGGAAAAAGACTAAGTCAATGGACAAAAGACTGGAAAAGTTAGAACAAATGCAAAAAGATATGCAAGAGCAAATGCAGTCACAGATGCAAGAGCAGTTGGCTAAGATTCAGCAAGAGATGAAAGAACAGATGATGGAGTCCCAAAGAGAAATGATGAGTCAGTTATCCCAGTTGCCGTTGGGAAGAGTGGATAAGGGAAAAAGCCCTATGGACAATGTTGGAGAAAATAATGAGGACCCTTAATATCCTCCTGGCTTCACTCCTACACATATGCAGATACCGTCTGAGATTAATTTGTCGAAACCATCTGTTTTGATCAGGCCTCAGTAGGTTTAGGCCGGAGTTTCAGCACCAATGAATTTTCAAGCTGGTTCAGGTTATAATCCTGGTAACAACTCAAATAATCCAATGGTCCCTGATTTGGATGAGGTCGCGAAAGAGGAAAGAGCAAAGGTGGAGTCACAAAGGCAATTAGAGGAACGGTGTAAATGGCTGGAGGAAAAGGTCAGAGCAATGGAATGTGTTGATAGAAACCCGAAAATTTATGCAAAATATCTGAGTTTGGTCCCGGACTTAGTACTGCCATACAAGTTCAGGATGCCAGAATTTGAGAAATACAATGAAACGAGTTGTCCTGAAGCTCATATCACTATGTTTTGCAGAAGGATGATGGGGTATGTTCATAATGATCAATTGTTGATTCATTGCTTTCAAGATAGTTTGGTAGGAGTGGCTGCTAAATGGTACAATCAATTGAGTCGAAACAGAATTAGTTCATAGAGGGATTCAGTACAGGCGTTCATGAAACAATACAGTCATGTGACAGATATTACTCATGATAGAATTACTCTACAAAATATGGAGAAGAAGCCAAATGAGAGTTTCAAGCAGTATGCACAGAGGTAGAGGGAAATGGCTATTCAAGTTCAGCCACCGCTTCTAGAGAAAGAAATTACAATGCTCTTCATAAACACTTTAAAACCCCATTTATAACTCATGCTAAGAAGTGCCACGAGGAGCTTTGCAGATGTGGTCATGACAGGAGAAATGATTGAAAATGCCATAAGAAATGGAATGATAGACGCAGGAGAAAGTGCTAAAAGGTCTGTGTCATAGAAGAAAGAGAATAAGGTGAATAATGCGAACGTGGGATATTCGAAGTCTATTACCGTGAGTCAACCAAAAGCGACAACTGCTGGTCAGGGTTCATCAAGGCAGGAGTCGGGAACTAGGCTGAATAATGAGAAGATTCAATTTACACCAATTCCCATGACATACAAAGAGTTATATCAAAGTTTGTTCGATGCACATGTGGTGGCACCTTTTTACTTAAAGCCAAGCCTCCGTTCCCTAAATGGTACGATGCTAATGCTCAATGTGAGTATCACGCAGGAATTGTGGGATATTTGATAGAAAATTGCACCACTTTGAAGAAGCTGGTTGAGAGATTTATCCAGATGGGTATTGTGAAATTTGATAATGTGCCCAGTACTGAAAATCTACTGCCTAATCATACTAATAGCGAGGTAAATGCAATAGATGAAGGTGTTGGAAAAAAGACTAGGATGGATGTTTCAGAAGTAAAGACTCATTTGAAACTAGTTTAGAAGGAGATGGTAAGAAGAGGGTTAGTTACTTCGAGCACAGAAGAAAGTGATAATGGGATAGAGAATTATTGTGAGTTCCATCATGAAGAAGGACACAGAATTCAAGAATGTGAAGAATTCAGAGCTGTTATTCAGGGTTTGATGGATAGCAAGGAAATGGAGTTTTATGAAGAGGGCAATGAGGAGGAGTATATATGTGCGTCGGAATCTACATCAAGTCCAAAAGTCAATTATCCTGTGGTCATTATCTCACGTCCTAAGAATGAAGCAGGGGTTCAAATGGCGCCAAAGATTATAATTCAAAAGCCAGCAGTTTTTTCTTATAAGGATAGTAAACAGGTCCTCTAGAACTATGACTGCAATGTGACAATCCCGGGAAAAGAGAGCTCATTAAAGGAAGATCGAAATATAGGCTCTCACACACGCAGTGGAAGACGATATGATACCCGAATAGAACCGGTGAAAGAAAGAGATGCGCTGGTCGAGCAAAAGAAAGGAAAAGCAGTTGAACTTGATGTACCTGTTAATGAACCAGTGAAAGAAGAAGAAGCTAAAGAATTCCTGAAATTTCTGAAACATAGCGAGTACAGTGTGGTGGAACAGTTGCGTAAACAGCCAGCCCGCATATCTATATTGGCTTTACTCCTGAGTTCAGAGGTGCATCAGATTGATGAAGGTGCTAAACGAGACATATGTAACCAATGATATTTCCATCAATAAGTTGGATCAGTTGGTTAACAACATAAGTGCAGATAACTTCATCTTTTTCAATGATGATGAGATTCCGTCAGGAGGGATGGGAACCACCAAAGCTTTGCATATAACTACCAGATGTAAAGGGTACACGTTGCTGGGGGTATTAGTAGATAATGGTTCAACATTTGTTGCCTTTGTCCATACTAAACAAGTTACCTGTGGATAGCTCTCATATGAAAGGATGTCAGAACATAGTTCAAGCATTTGATGGCACAGAGAGGAGAGTCATGGGGAGAATAGAAATACCCTTGTTGATTGGCCCAACCACGTATGAGGTAGATTTTCTAGTAATGGATATTAATCCTTCTTACAACTGCTTGTTGGGAAGACCTTGGATACACTCGGCAGGGGCAGTACTTTCATCGTTACATCAAAAGCTGAAACTGGTGTCAGAAAGGCGGTTGGTAACGATAAATGCTGAAGAAGATATTATCGCAACAGTAACTAGTGATGCGCCATATGTAGAGACAGATGAGGAAGCCATTAAGTGTTCTTTTCGGTCTTTGGAGTTTGTGAATGCAAGATTCATCACTGAGGGAGGTAGAATTATGGAGCCGAAAATGTCCAAAACTACGATGATGGGTTTACAGTTGATGGTAGGCTGGGGAGCTGTATCAGGAAAGGGACTTGGAAGATGTCTTCAAGGAAGAATTGTAGTTCCAATGCTAAAAGACAAACAGGATCGTTTTGGTTTGGGTTCAAGCCTGATGCAAGACGAAGGAAAAAAGAGTTAGAAAGAAGGCAAGAAAGAAGAAGAGCACGAGTGAGTGGTGGGGAAATCAAGTGGAAGCCCATGATAATTCCTCATATCTCCAAGTTTTTTGTATCAGGAGGCATTATTTATCCTGAATAAGGGATGCTGGAGAAAGAAAGCCTGAAAGAAGCATTGGGAGATGTGTACATCAACGCCATATTTGAAGAGACAATTGAAGAGGGGATTTTGTCAAATATTCGCCCATATGAGCCTGGAAGTGTTTTAGACAATTGGACTGCAGAAGATCTTCTTGTAGTTTTTAGAGCTTACTCAGAATGATGTTCGAATCAAACTTGTTGTTTTAAGCCTAGAAACAATAAAGATTTCTTTGTGAAATAGGCTCATGTTCAAACATCATTATTTCAATGAAGTATATTTTTTGCTATCATTTTGAGTAAATATTATTCTTTTCACAAGCAATTGTGTTTTTCTTTCTATTTAAATAATTATCGTGATTCTTTCTTCAATCATTCTTTTATTCATAAACATATCATACAAAGCAAATAATTACCTAATTCATTCATTCTTTGTATATTTTTGTACCTATAATAGGTTCCTAGATATCAATGTCATGAGCGACGCTGTTATTGACTCAGGATCACTATTTGAGCAAGACATGTGTTTGGAGGAATCTCAGGTCTTTGAAGATGATAGAGATTATGATTTATCTCCGGACTTGTTAAGGATGGTAGAACAAGAGGAAAAAAAATTTTTGCCTCATAAAGAAACCGTAGACATGGTGACTTTAGAAGAGGGAAAAGTTGCAAAAATCGGAACATGCATAGCTGAAGAAACAAAGCGAGACCTTATTGGGTTGATCCAGGAATTCAAAGATGTTTTTGCATGGTCATACCAGGATATGCCCAGTTTAAGTCCTGATATTGTGGTATATTGTCTTCCCATAAGAGAAGATTGTAAGCCAGTACAGCAGAAGCTTCTATTAATGAGGCCAGATTTTGTTTTAAAGATCGAGGAGGAAGTAAAAAAGTAGTTTGATGTGGGGTTCCTTCAGGTGATCAAGTACTCAGAATGGGTAGCTAATGTTGTGCCTGTTCCCAAGAAAGATGGCAAGGTGCAAATGTGTGTGGATTATAGAGATCTAAATAAGGCAAGCCCAAAGGACAACTTCCCTTTACCTCACATTGATAAACTAGTAGATAATACGGCTGGTTACTCATTGTTTTCCTTCATGGATGGTTTCTCGGGGTATAATCAGATCAAGATGCATTCTGAGGACATTGGAAGGACTACTTTTATAACCTTGTAGGGCACGTTCTGTTACAAGGTGATGCCATTTGGAATGAAGAATGCTGGAGCAACGTATCAGAGAGCCATGATGACTTTATTCCATGATATGATGCACAAAGAGATTGAAGTGTACGTTGACGATATGATAGCCAAATCTCGAACTGAAAAGGAGCATATCGAAGTATTGAAAAAGTTGTTCATGAGATTGAGAAAGTTTCAGTTAAAGCTTAATCCCATAAAATGTACTTTTGGGGCTAGATCTGGAAAGTTATTGGGCTTTGTGGTCAGTGAGAAGGGAATTGAGATTGATTCAGACAAAGTCCGGGCTATACAGGAGTTGTCTCCACCGCGCACTCAAAAAGAAGTTCGAGGTTTCCTTGGAAGACAAAATTACATTGCACGGTTTATTTTTCAATTAACAGAGAAGTGTGACCCTATATTCCGTCTTCTTAAAAAGCATAACCCAGGGGAATGGGATGATGAATGTCAAAAGGCTTTTGATAAAGTTAAAGAATATTTGTCAAGTCCTCTAGTGTTATCACTCCCAAGTTCAGACAGACCGTTGATATTGTATTTAACCGTGTTTGGTAATTCAATGGGATGTGTGCTTGGTCAACATGAAGAATCAGGAAGAAAGGAAAGAGCGATATATTACCTCAGTAAGAAATTCACTGAGTGTGAGTTGAGATATTTGCCAATTGAAAAATTGTGTTGCGCTTTGGTTTGGACAGCATGAAGATTGAGGCAATATATATTGTATCATACAACCTGGATAATCTCAAAGTTGGATCCTTTAAAGTATATGGTGGAGTTAAATGCCTTGAATGGAAGGATGGCTAGGTGGCAAATTTTACTTTCTGAATTTGACATAATCTACATGAGTCAAAAAGCTGTAAAGGGAAGCGCAATAGCAGATTTTCTGGCCAGCCGTGCTCTAGAAGATTATGAACCCTTGAATTTTGACTTCCCCAATGAAGAGATAGTGTATGTGGCAGCTACTGAGGAGGACAATACAAAAGGTCACTTTTGGAAATTGAATTTTGATGGAGCCTCAAATGCTGTAGGTAATGGAGTTGGGGCAGTTCTGGTATCCCCAGGCGGAGATCATTATCTATTCACATATAAATTGGATTTTGATTGTATGAATAATATGGCAGAATATGAAGCATGTATCATAGGGCTCAGAGTAGCTATAGAGCGCAAGATCAAATCATTGGAAGTATATAGAGATCCTGCATTGGTAATTTACTAACTTCGAGGTGAATGGGAGACAACAGACGCTAAACTAATCAATTACAGAAGGCTGGTGTTGGGGTTGGTTGAAGAGTTTGATGATATTACTTTCAATTACCTTCCTCGCGATGAAAACCAGATGGCAGATGTTTTGGCTACTTTAGCTTCCATGATCAAAGTAAGAAGACAATAAGATGTGAAGCCCATTCAGATGAGTATCTATGAGGCCCCGTCTTATTGTTATAATGTAGAAGAAGAGGAAAGAGATGATCATCCTAGGTATCAGGATATATTGCGATATGTGAGAAATCGTGAATATCCAGATCAAGCTACGGAGAATGACAAAAGAACATTGAGAAGGCTCGCCTGTGATTATGTTTTAGATGGAGAGATCCTGTACAAAAGAAGGAAAGATCAGGTACTTTTAAGATGTGTGGATGCTGTGGAGTCTAAGAAAATCTTGGAAGAAGTGCACGACGGTGTTTGTGGAACACACGCCAATAGGTTCACAATGGCCAGACAAATTATGAGGTTTGGATATTATTGATCAACCATGGAAGGAGACTGCATCAATTATGCTAAGAAATGTCACAAATGTCAAATTTATGGTGATAAGATTCACGTACCTCCCTCGCCTTTGCATGTTATGACTTCCCCATGGCCATTTTCCATGTGAGGCATGGATGTCATAGGGCCAATTTCACCAAAGGCTTCAAATGGGCATCGTTTTATTTTTGTGGTCATTAATTATTTTACCAAGTGGGTGGAAGCTGCTTCATATACCAATGTAACTAAATCGGCAATAAGTAGATTCTTTAAGAAATAAATTATATGCCGATATGGAATGCCTGAGAAAATCATATCTGATAATGCGCTAAATTTGAACAATAGTACAATAGTAGAGGTCTGCAGTCAGTTTAAGATCAGACATCATAACTGATCACCGTATCGCCCGAAGATGAACGGGGCAGTGGAAGCAGCCAACAAAAATATCAAGAAAATTGTGGGGAAAATAACTGAAACTTACAGAGATTGGCATGAGAAGTTGCCATTTGCACTCTATGCTTATCGAACATCTGTCAGAACTTCTACTGGGGTAACACCTTTCTCATTGGTCTATGGAATAGAAGCAGTCCTACCCATTGAAGTGGAAATACATTCTCTTCGAGTTTTGTCAGAATTGAAATTAGATGAAGTAGAATGGATACAGTCTCGATATGATCAGTTGAATTTGATTGAAGAAAAGAGGCTAAAGGCTATTCAGCATGGACAGATGTATCAAAAAAGAATGATGCGGGCTTATGACAAAAAGGTTCGCCCAAGAGAGTTTCATGAGGGAGATTTGGTTTTGAAGAAAATTCTTCCCATACAAAAGGATTTCAGGGGAAAATGGATGCCGAGTTGGGAGGGGCCCTATGTGGTGAAGAAAGCTTTCTCCGGTGGTGTATTAGTACTGGCCGAAATGGATGGAAGAAATTTGCCTAATCCAGTGAACTCGGATTCAGTCAAAAAGTACTACACTTAACAAGAGAGGGAAGCCAAAGTGAAAATCCACAAAGGGCGCTTTGAGACTTTCAGAAAAAAAAAGGGGGGCTAAAGTGAAAACCCACAAAGAGAACTTTAAGACCAAATAAAAATGGAAAGGGCCAAAGTGAAAACCTGCAAAGGGGCGCTTTGAGACTCAATAATAAAAAAAAGAAAGAAAAAGAGAAAAAGGAGAGGCCAATGTGAAAACCCGCAAAGGGCGCCTTGTGGCCAAAGGGGATTTGAGTTGAAAACCCGAAAAGGGCGGCTCAAATATCGATCCAAAGAGAGAAAGCAGTGGCTCAAATTAGCCATGAAGGGGGTATGTTGCATCTTGGGGCATTGACAAAGTGCTTCTGATCTCTTAAACACATGTCGAGTTTGAATTGGTCTTCAAGAGGTTCGTATAGTGAAGCTCAGGTTGCGATAACAAGGGTACATAGTCTTCATTTTCAGTAAATTGGTTATCTTTGAATTATCCTTTCTTTTTCAAGATACACATTCCCAAATTAATGGCCATTGTTGTTCTTTTGATAATTTACTTTAAATTCAAGATTAATTCCATTCTTGTTTATTATTACAATTTGATTGCAAGCATGTTGCATTGACATAATGATGAATGAACTAGTGATGTTTTCACAATAGAAGTTTTACATATTACTCTAGGAGTTTCTAGATAATGCAAGAATCTGAAGTGGAATAGTTGTTTAGAATATGCTCAAGTTCAAGGATATCTTTGGATAAATCACCTTTTTAAGATCTCTGTCAAAATGATGATTGAGAAAAAAGGCAAGATACATTATTATCCTTAAGAAAAGGGAAATGATATTTCGTATTCGTGCAAATATAAAAATGTACATTTGGGCTATAACACCTGAGGAGTGAGGTAGCAAATTGACTAGAGGAAAATTCAACTATGAGTTGCAATATTTTGTCTCAAAAAGAGTAGTAAAAGAGACGTTGGAATTCCAATGGGGCAAGCTCGCCAGACAAGATAGTTTTATTTCTTTGGGATACTTTGTCAAGGTGATGGTTGAGCAAACGTGTCAGTAACAGCATATGACTGACGATACCCTAAATTGTTAAAATAAAATCATCCTCATTTCTGCATATATCATTCATAACACATTTAGTTAGGAGCATTGGGTTCATTTCAATCATAGCATTCTAATTATTTGGGCATAAGCATGAGCATATTAAATGGAGTCTACAGGATAGGTTCCCCTGAAGACAGTGCAGTGACATTAGGTAAAAATTGAAGATCTTATCTCCCTGAAGTTGCAGCGGAACATATATTCGTAGATGATGAATCTTATCTCTATGTATCGGAAATGAAGCAGATTTTACCACCAGCCTCATCTCTCTGAGGTAGCATGAGAGCAGGTTGAAGAATGAGTCTTATCTTCCTGAGGTAGCAAGGAAGCAGACTGGGAATTAAAAATCTTATCTCACTGAAGTTGCAGCGGAGTAGATCTTCGCAGACAGTGAATCTTATCTCCATGTATCAGCAATGGAGAAGATTTTACCACCAAGCCTTATCTCTCTAAGGTAGCAAGAGAGCAGGTTGAAGAATGAGTCTTATCTTCCTGAGGTAGCAAGGAAGCAGACTGAGAATTGAAGATTTTATCTCCCTGAGATTGCAGCGAAGCAGATCTTCACAGATGGTGAATCTTATCTCCATGTATCGGCGATGGAGTAAATTTTAGCCACTGACCTTATCTCTTTGAGGTAGCAAGCGAGCAGGTTGAAGAATGAATTTTATTTTCCTAAGGTAGCAAAGAAGCAGACTAAGAATTGAAGATTTTATATCCCTGAGATGACAATGGAACAGATCTTCGCAGATGGTGAATCTTATCTCCATGTATCGGTAATGGAGCAAATTTTACCACCAGCCTCATTTCTCTGAGGTAGTAAGAGAGCAGGTTGAAGAATGAGTCTTATCTTCCTGATGTAGCAAGGAAGTAGACTGAGGATTGAGGATCTTATCTCCCTGAAGTTGCAGTGGAGCAAATTGAAAATGATGAATCTTATCTCCATGTATTGGCAATGGAGCAGATTTAACCTATCAACCTTATCTTCCTAAAGGTGTTTTGAAAAGAGGAGTGCCAAAAAGCTAAAATTCAGCAAGACCGGGTAAAATTGGCTCTTTTGAGGTCTTTGCTCTATTCCCGTTACACGTCAATGAGCAAAGAGGGGCACCTGTAGTTAACCCATTTTGCCCGGGCCTATTTTATTTACAGAAAATAAATAAATTAAAATAAAAACCAATTATAGGTCCAAAGTTTACTTACAGTTTAGCCCAAATAATAAAACACAAATCTAATCCAAATCTATTTGCAAAATTTTGGACCCCAAAGTTGAGATCGAAAATAACCCGGAAAAGGTCCAATCTAAGACTAATTGATCAATGCCGCAGCAGTAGCCCTTCTTCTTGGCTATTTGAGGTAAACCGATAGAGCCCAGGCTAGAAGTTTCTGGAATATACGAGAGTAGCAGCAGAATGGGGTTCCCACGCACGGCTTCCATGGCCTTCTCCCCGTATAGCTCTGCTTCCGTAGAACCTGCAAAGGAATATACGAGAAGAAAAATGGGCTAACAGAATACAGCAAAATGACAGCAAGCAAATATAATTTTATTTTTCTTTGTAAATTTAGGCTATAAAAAGCCTTGCTTATACCCCATGTATTTTTACTTACGCATGCACACTATCCGCATAGAGAATACAAAAAATTTTCGAGAAGAATTTCCGAAAGGTGATCTTCTTCAGTTTTTTAAATCGTTCACTTATTATTTATTTATTTTTTTCCTGCGATTATTTTCATCATTTTGCATTTTAGAACAGAAAAAAAAGAAAATCAAGTTTTACCTTACGAATCGACTTTTGACCTCTGTTCACTTCGTTGAGATCGAAGTTGGAAGGGGGATTTATTATATATCAAGCCTCGAACCGATGCCAATGAGATCCCTAATATCTCTGAAATACTGAGATAAGGGGTGAGGGTCGGATAGTATTAGATATGTTGTTTTTCAATTTCGGTTTCATTTTTCTTGAACAAGTGATATTAGATCTAAGAGATTTGTTTTTTTTTTAAAAAAAGGAAAAAATAAAATGGTTTACCAGATTTCCTCGAGTGGAGCCTTCGATGGTGGGATCTAGTCGTTGCCCATGCGTTATTGGCCACCAAATGAGATGGTGGTTCTATGGCTGCGGGTATGAGCCCTAACAATGTGATTTTGGGGCTGTGACTTTTGGTGAAATGAGTGGCTGCGTTGAGAAGAAAATGGGAGAAGAAAGGTTTTAAATAACATATTAAGCAACACGGCACCGTGTAAGAAGGGTGGGGGGGCTTTTGCGCCTAAAAGGGTCTATTTATGAAACAAATCCTTCCTTTTGCTCCTAAAAGGGTCTATTTATGAAACAAATCCTTCCCTTTTCGCGAACCTTTCAATTAGCACCCAATTCGCTTACTCGTTTTTTTTAAATTTAGCCTTTTAATTTGTGCGTTTTTTCACTTTGATCCACGGTCTAGTACAGTATTGTGGGCGCGGGTTATTTTCAATTCCAATCCCCGTGCATTTGCGCACGTGGCACATTGATCCCATTTTATAATTATCTTATTTGTAAATTGCTTCTCCTGTTTTAATTTTCTTATTTATTTACTGCACATACATTTTTTTTACATGGTTAATTATTAGTTGTGATATTTTGTGTTGTTTTGGTAGTTGAATTTTGTAATCTTTTCTCTTTTATTCCAATTTTAATAATTAATGTTTTATTTGTAATATAATTCATTTTGGTTTGTGTATGCTAGTAATTTCATGTTGTTTTGTAATTTCTTTTGGATTCATCCCCATACTTTAATGCTTATTAAGTATCGTTTAGTATTTATTTAATTTACATTCATTATTAAAGCCATGATATTCTTATACATATAATTTTAATAAACTTGTATATAGTTGTGTTCTTAAATTTATTACGTATATAATCTATGATAAAATTAGGTTAATCTTATAATTCATATTTTAACTAAATGATATTTTGATATACAATTATTTTTAAAATTTCTTCATATATACATTACCCATATTAAATTATTTTTACTATAGTACATGTTATTATTTTCATATAACTTTATGTAAATCTTTTTCTATGTATATATCTTCTTTTAAAGTTATTTATGTGTATAATATATTTCTTTTAAGGACCATATTTTAAATCATACCATTTATTTATTGTATACATTCCCATATTTTATTATCCTTATACATGTATTATTCTCATCAATCCAAATTAAGTTGTTATATGTAAAATTATGTTATATTTTAGTTTAAATTTCCTTTATAAGTATAGTTTTATAGACATACATCACTAAATTTATGTATTTTGTAAATATAATTTGTTTTGTTATGTACACTATATCCTATCATGTCTTTTTTTCTCTTATATTTTATATGTTATTTAAGCAACCATGCATATAATCACTTTTTAAAATTTGTGTTTGAAATATTTTGCATATTATCCGATTCAAATATTTTATTCTACAATATTTACGTTAAATAATTATATATCTCTAGCTTTCATATCAATTTGTTAACCTATTTTATGTGTTAATTAATTCAGCATTATTTTGAAAATATCTTGTACTATATATTGATTTCTAATTCCGTGTTATCGTATTCGGTAAATTGTTTTATAGTATGTCATGTTAATTATTGTTGTATATCATTTTTGTATTGATTGTTCGTCATCCATGATTAAGAATTTGGTCATTTTACTTAGAATAATTGTATGTAATTGTGGATTTGTTAATTGTGACTCGTTGTATCCTATTATTCCATACTCATTCCCCCTTTTTCATACAAATATTTTGATACAAGTCATTAAGCATTCCACTTTAAAATGGCTAAACGCGTTTTGAGCAAATTTCCAATTTTCTTTGTCATTCAAAAATTCTGAAATGAGGCAATATCCAATATTTGGGGAATTCAGAAAATCGTGCTCAATCGTACTGGGTATGATTTTTCTGGTGAACTAAATATTTGGATAACCTTTTATATTTTTTAGTGTACGAGTTTTCGAAAGTCGAAAATCAATCGCGTTTTAAAGGTATAAGGGATCGTATCCAATCGTACTGGGTATGAAACTGCATATCTTTGAAACGAGAGAATTTTGACTACTAATTTAAATTATTTAAACATTTTAAAAAGAGTCATACTTTGGAAAATCTTTTCTTTAAAAGGTCTTTTGACATAAGGATAGCATCAAATCAATTTGGTACCAATTTTTTGGGCGTAATGAGGGTGCTAACCTTTCCTCATGCGTAACCGACTCCCGAACCCACTTTTTGATTTTTCATGAATAAAGCATTGTAGTAGGTGGCCCAATCGCACCTAAATCAAGAGATTGGTGGCGACTCCACATTTTTGTTTTCAAAAGTCGATCCCCATTGTTTTCAAAATAAAAAAGGGTTTCGATAGTGTTTAAAGAAATTCTCTCAAACTTGGAAAGCATGAAGGTTCAGTATGATAAGGAAGATCTAGGGTTGATTCTACTTTGTTCGTTGCCCTCGTCTTATTCAACCTTTAGAGACCCAATATTATATAGCCTCGAGTCTCTTAGAATTGATGAGGTTTATGATTTTTTGACCTCGTATGATAAGATGAAGCATCTTGTGGTTAAACCCGACTCTCAAGGAGGGGGTCTCATTGTTTGTGGGAGACAAGATCAGAATGTTGATGATGATCGTGGAAGGACACAGGAATGAAATCCTCGCGGTAAATCTAAGGGTAGATCGAAGTCTTCAAACAGAGGTAAAACTTGTAACTTCTATAAGAAGAAAGGACACATTAAATCTGAGTGCTATAAGCTACAAAATAAGATTAAAAGGGAGGCTGCGAATCAAAAGGGAAAACAACCAGAAAATTCCGATGAAGCTGATGTTGTAGAAGACTGCATCGATGGTGAATTTCTAGTCGCTTCTGTCAACAATTCTAAAGTGAGCGAGGAGTGGATACTTGATTCAGGCTGCACCTTCCACATAAGTCCCAGTCGGGATTGGCTTACAACTTACAAAATAGTGTTTGAATGTGTTATTTTGATGAGAAATAATGCTTTATGTAAAATCGTAGGTGTTGGAATAATTAAAGTTAAGATGTTTGATGGAGTTTTCAGAACACTTAGTGACGTATGACATGTTTCAGAAGATGAGAAATTTAATTTCGTTGAGTACTCTTATTCAAAAGGGTACAGATACACAACTGAAAGTGGAGTTTTAAAGATTTCCAAAGGTTCCTTTGTTGTGATGAAAGGGAAGAGAAAGACTACCAAGTTATATGTTTTGCAGGGTTCTATTACTACTGGTGATGCAGCTATCGCTTCCTTTTCCTTGTCAGATGATGATAGTACTAAACTTTGGCATATGCACTTAGGGCATATGAGTGAGAATGGAATGGCAAAATTGAACAAAAGAGCACTTCTTGATGGACAAGGAATTTGCAAACTGAAGTTTTACGAGCATTGTGTTTTTGGGAAACAAAAGAGAGTTCAATTTACCATAGGAATCCATAACATGGAGGGAACGTTGGCGTATATTCATTCTGATCTGTGGGGGCCACCCAGAGTGCCTTCGAGAGGTGAAGCTAATTATATGCTAACTTTTATTGATGATTTTTCTAGAAAAGTTTGGGCATTCTTTCTGAAGTAAAAAAGCGATGTATTTTCCGCATTTAAGTCTTGGAAAATTATGATTAAAAAGCAGACAAGAAAACAAATAAAATACCTCTGCACAGACAATGGCTTAGAGTTCTGTTCTGATGAGTTTAATAGACTGTGCAAGTCAGAAGTGATCGTGAGACATTTGACAGTTCGTCATACTCCACAACAAAACGATGTTGCAGAACGAATGATGATCATGAAGAAGGTTCGATGTATGTTGTCAAATGCCAACTTACCAAAGTCATTTTGGGCAGAAGCAGCCTCTACTGCATGTTTTTTGATCAACCGATCTCCATTTGTTGCCATTGAGAAAAAGACTCCACAAGAAGAATGGTCTGGTAATCCTGCTAATTATTCTGACTTAAAGATCTTTGGGTGTCTTGCGTATGCTCATGTTGATAATGGAAAATTGGAACCGAGATCTATTAAATGTGTTTTTCTTGGTTATAAAGCCGGTGTAAAAGGGTATAAGTTATGGTGTCCTGAAAATAGAAAAGTTGTGATTAGCAGAGATGTTGTTTTTGATGAAACTGCTATGCTACCTAACTTATCTCTTAAAGACTCTTCCAATAAAGAAAATCAAAAGCAGATGGAACATCAGATTAATACAGAGTGGACTCTTCAAGCCAGTACAAAAATTGAGAATGGAGTTGCTTCTTCACCACAATACTCTATTGCCAAAAATAACACTAGAAGAGAAATTAAACCTCTAAAGAAGTATGTCGAGGCTGATCTAGTTGCTTATGCTTTAAATGTGGCTGAAGATATAAATGCAAACCGAGAGCCATCTAATTATTCTGAGGCAATTAGCTGTGAAGACTTAGAAAAGTGGATGTTTGCTATGCAAGAGGAGATGAAATCACTCCACAAAAACAGAACATGGGATCTTGTGAAACTTACTAAAGGTAAAAAGGTTGTTCGTTGTAAATGGATGTTTAAAAAGAAAGAAGGGACTCCAGAAGTTGAAGAACCCAGATATAAAGCAATGATTGTTGCAAATGGTTACAGTTAAATTCCAAGAGTGGACTTCACAGATGTGTTCTCCCCAGTTGTGAAGCATAGTACGATTCGAGCTTTGCTTGGTATTGTGGCCATGCATGATTTGGAGCTTGAGCAATTAGATGTAAAAACTGTATTTTTGCATAGAGAACTTGAAGAGGAAATTTACATGCAACAACCAGAGGGTTTTACAGTCTCAGAAAAAGAGGACTATGTTTGCTTGCTGAAAAAGTCTCTTTACGGTTTGAAACAGTCACTAAGACAGTGGTACAAGAGGCTTGATTCCTTTATGACTTCTCACGATTTCAAAAGAAGTAGTTTTAACAGTTGTGTTTACTTTAAGAAAAACAATGATGGTTCTTTCGTGTATCTACTTCTTTATGTTGATGACATGTTGATACCAGTAAAAGATAAAGGAGAGATAAGAAAGGTCAAAGCCCAACTAAGTGAAGAATTTGAGATGAAATATTTGGGACCAGCAAAGAAGATACTTGGTATAGAGATTTTCAGGGATAAAAAAGTAAGTAAATTGTACCTAAGTCAGAAGGGGTACATTGAGAAAGTCCTTTGCAGGTTCAATATACAGAGTGCTAAGCCTGTTAGTACTCCTTTAGCAGCCCATTTCAGACTTTCATCGATTTTGTCTCCATAATCAGATGATGAGATTGAGTACATGTCACATGTTCCATACTCTTGTGCAGTGGGATATCTCATGTATGCTATGGTTTTTTCACGTCCAGATTTATCATATGCAGTCAGTGTAATTAGTAGATACATGACGAATCCTGGTAAAGAATACTGGAAAGCAGTTCAGTGGATTTTAAGATACTTACGAGGTACTACTGATGTCTGCTTACAGTTTGGAAGAACTAGAGATGGAGTTATTGGGTATGTTGATGCTGATTTTGCTGGAGACCTTGATAGAAGAAGATCTTTCACAGGTTATGTCATTACAATCGGAGGTTGTGCAATCAGTTGGAAAGCCACTTTGCAAACTACAGTCGCTTTATGTACCACTGAAGCTGAGTACATGGCGATTACTGAAGCTTGTAAAGAAGCTATTTGGTTGAAGGGACTCTTTAGTGAACTCAATGAAGACTTTTAAATCATTACAGTATTTTGTGACAGTCAGAGTGCAATCTTCCTTACAAAAGATCAAATGTTTCATGAGAGAACAAAACACATTGATGTTCGGTATCATTTTGTTCGTGATATTATTGCTCGTGGTGATATTGTTGTGAGCAAAATTAATACTCATGAAAATCCTGCAGATATGATAACTAGGTCACTTCCTATAACCAAGTTTGAGCATTGCTTGGACTTGGTTGGTGTTCATTGTTGAAGTTAAACCCTTAAGGGGTTTTATAGAAGAGGTGGAGAACTTGTTCATTGAGAGTTCGCGATGAAGAACTTGTTCATTGAGAATTCGTGTCAAGGTGGAGATTGTTAGAATTAAATGACCCGAATCCTTATTTAAATAAAATACATTGGTAAAATAAAATAAAAGTAAAATCCATATAAAGTACACTTCTTTTATTTTCTTTTAGAATAAGGTTTTTTAAACATTATTAAACTCCATCTATTTTATATTGATTAGAGTAAGGTGTTTCAATCTTACTAAAATATGACTTTACAAGCCTATAAATAAGCATAGTCTATTCCTCTTGTAATTTATTCGAATTCGACATAGTGAATTTTCTTCTCCTCTGCCCGTAGTTTTTTTTCCCGAAAGGGTTTCCACGTAAAATCTGTGTGTTCTTTATTTTATTTTATTTTCACAGGGAAAGATAAGGGAAGATCAAACGCCGATGTGAAGAACTTAGATCAGAAATTAAGTGATTGTGAAGCAATTAACGTTCAATCAGATTCAGCTTGGTATTATGTGTAATATGTTACAAGCAAGATAGTTCCTTCGATAAAGCTACCACCCTCAGCCTTTTTTTCAATTCTGTTTTTGATAAAAAAAAAAGTTATAGTTTTTTTATTGCCTTGATATAATGAAAATAATTTAATAATCAATAGAGTCTTTAATAAAATATAATATTTAATTGAGATCTTAACTGAAAATAAGTAATCCATTAAAAGATTTCGAAAATGTCAGCTGGTTAGCACACTTTGCTCTGTCTGCCGTTCTGGCACTCGTAGTATTTTCGTATTATAATTTTGATTTGTATTGTTGTTTCATTCATTTAACAAATCAATTTTCTCCATTTGTAGTTTTGTTTTTTTAGATTATTTCATTTTTACTACTTTTCGAGAATGGAAAATGATATGGAAGATCTATGAATAGAGGACAATGAAAAGGAAGCTTGGAGTATCCATGAAGATGGGAATCCTGTTAGTCATAAGTATGAATTTTGTCTTGTGGGCTGTTTTTTAACAGCAAGTGTGATTAATTTCTAAGCAATGAGGAATACTATGGCCAATATTTGGCATCCTTTGGGAGGCGTTATGATATCAAATCTGCGAGAGAAACAGTTTATCTTCAATTTTTACCATGAGTTGGATATTGGGAGGGTTGAGAATGGCGCGCCTTGGACTTTTAACACTCATCTTCTTGTTTTCCATTGTTTAAAGAAAAATGAAGAACCTTTGCAGGTATCTTTGTTTATTCTTTTTTCTGGTTACAAATTCATGATCTTCATTCAGGTTTATTTTTGAAAAATATGGTTAAACATTTCATATTTTATTTTCTAGTTACAAATTCATGATCTTCCTTCATGATTTATTTAGTTATCTTTAAAGTCATTTACTTGTTTTTTGTTCTGTATGCATAGATGTTAAAATGGTGTGTGAGGAAGGAAACTTCCTGATTCTGGATTAAGAGTTTTTGATTCTTGCATGTATGTTTAGATTTGATAGATTAGTGATTTGATATGTTTAATTATCTTTATTTTAACTCAAGAAGCTACTAAAGGTCCAAGTGATAAAGGTAAATGACCTGCCTTATAGATTTTGCTAGAGTTTTTGGTGAGTTTCTTCTTACTTCCATATGTTGTGGTTTATTTATTTTATAGTTTGTGTAAGGTAAGTATTATTTCTCTATAAAGGATGAAAAGTGTATGTTTGGATAATGGTTGTTCAGAGTCGTCAATATGAGTTCAGTATGTCTATGATATGAAGTATGAGTTATTCTTCATGTTTAAGCCATTACCATATGCTTCTGATATGTATGATATGACATGATCTGATATGTGGTGATAGAGATGAGGAGATATGTTTGTGTAGCCTACGGTAGGGCAGATATATTGCAAGTCGGATTGGCAAATCATGATAAAACATACTATTTTGAATGAAAATGATATGAGGAGTTAATGGGGAGAATATATAAGAATGAGATTGTATGATATGTATCTAACTCCAAAAATTTGTGTACGTGGCTAGCATAAAGATGGATTGTATGAGTTGTGTTAAGTTGGTGTACAGTATATGCCTAAGTGATAAGTAAGTTGGCGTACTGAGTCTGCTTGAGTTATGTATACACCATTGGACGTACTATGTGAAAATGTGTAAACCCCCCTTTGAAAGGTTCAATTATACTATCAGTAATACTATTTATGATTTCTCTTTGTAACTCACTAAGTTCATTTGAACTTACTCTGTTACCTTTTTTTTCTTAGGCTTGCTGACTATAGGAAGGCTTTGTTAGAAGGACTACGCTAGAGTGCAGCTAATATTGTGAGATAACTGTTTTCTTTTGTATCATGCATGACTCGTGAGTGTGACATGTAAATGTATTTTTGGAAATGATGTGTACAAAGAACTTCTGTTTTGTTAAGACTTTGTTTTAAGAGATCTTTATAAAGTATCATAATTTGAATTTAAAGTATTATATTATGTTTAATGAAGTTATTATACTTGAACTTATATGCCATATGACTTATACGTTATTTTTAATCTGTTAATGGTTTCATTCAAACTCTAGTAAAACACCAGTTGTCATAGGTTTGTTATCCATAACTGTAAGTTTTGCAAAGCTTTTACCAAAAATATGCTGAAGATTAGTTTAATTTTTAAGTAGTGACACATCATACTCGGATCCTATTAAAGGTGTAACACCCCTAACCCGTACCCGTCACCGAAATAGGGTTTCAGAGTATTACCAGAACATTCAGAATATTTTTCAATTAATTCACGCAAGTCACTATTTATTAATCGAGATTATTCATAACGTCTCTTAATTAGTCCCTCGAGGTCCAAAACGAGCATTAGAATCGAATCGGGACTTAATCGGGACCTCTAAGAATTTTTTGTAAAATTATAAAATTTTTCCAAGGTCATGGCTCATACGCCGATGTGGTCCAAGGGTCACGCCGGTGTGACCCTAGGACACGGCCGTGCTAGAGGCTGTGTTTGACCCTATGTAACTCTTTGACTTGCATACACGGTCATGCCACAAGCCCGCGTGCTAGGCGGTGTGGTTAATTAATTTAATTTGAATTAGGTGCAGGTTTTACATGGCCAGGACACACGCTCGTGTTCTAGGCTGTGTGGCTAACACAGTTGAGACACACACCCTTGTCTCTGCCCTTGTGCTCAATTCCGAGCATTCTATTTCTCAAAATTATGGTGCAGGGGACACACGGCCTAACCACATGCCTGTGTTACCAGGCAATGTGTCACACACGGTCTAAACACACTTCCGTGTGTCTGCCCATGTGGACAAAATGAAGCCAATTCAAGTATTTAAAGTAAGGAATTTAATCATTTAACAAGGCATACCATTTCATGCATACATGGTTACCAACTCACCTTATCTTAATTTAGGCATTAATAACATTTGATCACATGAACTTAGCATAACACATGTGAAAATATATATATGTACCATAATAGCTTACTAAATCTTATCCCAAAATGAGTCGTCACTAGCCATTCCAATGGCTAGGTTACAAAATGACATTTCAAGCCACTATTGTCCAAGTTTCCCTATACATGCCATTACACCAAAATGATTTCACTAAGTATACCTAAAATGCTATGCTGATACTGCGACGATGCTCCAATGATCTTCCAACCTTCACGAGTTTCCGAGCACTATAAAAAAGGGGAAAAATAAAAGGAGTAAGCATACATGCTTAGTAAGTTCGTATAACAGAAACTAAACTTACCAATCTTGTTTAATAAATCTAAGCATACATAACATGTTTTCCACCCATTTGGCTAAATTGCCTAAACACATACAGTCAATCAAACATGTTAGTCACTAAAATCTTCATATCAATCAAGTAACATAGATGAGCTCATCAAGCAATCTTCTTTCAAGCCATTATCATTTTATCTCAAGATTTTCATGCCAAATTAAGAGTTATATGTCTATTGAATCATTTAAATTCCGATGAAGGCTCAAGCAGAACACTTGAGGTGTACGATTCATTAATTCGTGAATTCTTATCAAGTGTAACCCTTAAGGTGCTTAACCAAGGAATACATTCTCGATCCACATATCGTATGACAGGATTACTAGTCCAGGTTAAATCCTTTATATAGCATATGCTCAAAAAGCTTGATTAGGATTACTAGTCCAGGCTAAACCCTAATCTTAACTCATACTCGAGAGGTATTGTATTAGGATTACCCATCCTTGCTAAATCCTTTATATAACAAGGTCATTTGGATTACTCATCTGAGCTAAATCCCATCCGCAACAAATGCATGACCTTATTAATTTCGGGAAAGAATATACATTTGTCGATATTCAATGTTCAATCGGGACTTAACCCTTTATCACTATTTCAAGCATGTATAAATTTTTCCATAACATACAAGTAAGGCACATTAACATAAATCACATTACATACAATACAACATTCAATTTACATAATTACATATCCTGTTAAGTTACACGAACTTACCTCGACACTTGTTCGCGTAATAATCTACTAATCTGAAATCTTTTCTTGTCCTCGATCTAACCTCGAGTTTGTGTTTTCCGAATCCAATTAGGCCTTGAAAGCTTATTTTCTCTCTCCTAGGGTTTCCATGTGTTTTTAGGTTGAAGATGATGAAAAATAAGATGATATAATTTCTTTTTATCTTTTAATTAATCATGTATTTTGGTATTTCCAATTTAGACCCTTGTTTTTTTCTATAATTCCATGAATGAGTCACCATAAATATCTACATACTTTTATTAATGATGTAATTACCATATAAGGACCTTAAGTTTTGAATTCCATAACTATTTGATCCTTATAGCTACTAGAATTCAACTTTCGCATTTTATACAATTTAGTCCTTCTCGTAATTAGGCACTAAATCGATAAAATTTTCATATAAAAATTTTCACATGTTATTTCTATCATACTACGGGCCATATGGTAAAATAAAAATAAAATATATTTTGGATCGGATTTGTGATCCCGAAACCACTGTTCCGATTTCACTGAAAAATGGGCTGTTACAAAAGGGTCAGGTTTGGCGTGTTACATATTTAATCTATCTAAAATAATTGTCCATTCATTTTGGAAGTTTATAAGCATAATATAGAGAATTATTTTATGGATCATTCCCACTACACCATTCATGGTCCTTTTCTAATTATTTAATGATATTTCAACAATTTTTTCCATGTCATTGACACACAATTTTGGTATTTTCTATCCCCTCGAACCCTAAACATTAAACCCCAGACCTTGAACCCCAAACCTCAAACCCAAACCCAAACCTAAACCCAAAACTCTGAATCTTATTCGGGGTTTAAGGTTCATGTAACACCCTTAACCCATAACCCATCTCCGTCACCGAATTAGAGTTATGAAGTATTACTATACAATCTGTAACTTTTAAACATCATAACATTCAACATATTAATAATATCATAAATCATTCATTCACTTGCATACTATCCCTAAATCGGGCCCTTGAGGCCCTAAAAATAGCTTAGGAGCAATTCAGGACTAATTTGAAACAAAATGGAAAGTTTAATAAAAGTCACAAAATTTGAAAACAAGGGTCACACGGTTGTGAGGCCAGATAGTATGACATGGCTCTAGGCCATATAACTTTCGAAATAGGGACATATGGCTATGTCCCAGCTAGTGTCCTCACCCGTGTAACTCTCTGAGTTGCCCCACACGCCCGTGTGCCAGGCCGTGTGTTAGGCCGTGTAACTCACTGACTTGAACCCTATGAAATCCTTAAATGACAGACGACTATGTCACCAGGCTGTGTCCTAAGCCGTGTGAACCCAAAATGTACCTAAAATCAAAACCATTTCACGCATAACTTCTCAAACCACTTAAGCACACATTCAAGGGGTTCAAACACCATTCAAACTTGCATAAACATATCATTTCAAGCATCCTAAGTCACCTAACCAATATGTCATTCAAAGGCACCACAATTTGCATCCAAATATGATTCACCTAAACATGTTAACATTGCTTCATTCCATGCATAAAGACCTAATTCCACTATGTGCCTAAAACACATCATGAATGACCACTTCCAAGCCAACATTAACATGCCAAAAAGCCATGCACATCAATTACCTAAAATTGATCAAAGGGACTCAACTTAACAAGCATTACAAGTCCAACATCCATACATAACTTCAAGCATAAACATTCCATATTACCATTTACACAATTACTAGACACCATTACAAGGTAACCTACACATGTTCATATTGCCATTTCTATACATAATAACCTAGTTCAAATATGAACTAAAACATGTCGCAAGTAACCATTTTCAAATCATCATCAACATGCCAAGAAATCTTATAAACAAACACTTTTAAGTAACCAAAACAACATAACTTGGTAAGGCATCAAAGTGTACCAAACCAACATAGCTTTCTAAAGCTTATACATGTCATAACTCCAACAACACATACACCAAAATACCATTACAAATCACACTATACATGCCACTATTAACCTTGACCATAAATGCTCAAAAACTACCGAATTGACTATTGGATAATATGATAGGTCTTCGACGAGCTTCCAACTGATCAAGCTTCCGATAATATATAAAAGATAGGACAGAAAATACGTAAGCAACAAGTGCTTAATAAGCTCATATAGACTTAAACATAACTTACCATTTTATTAATACAGTTCATAGATTAAGCATGAACCATTACCAATTTCATAAGTTTAGTACAAGCCTATTGAAACACCATCAAACTGTAACGCCCCAATTTTCGGGAATTCTGTGAATGTTGGCATAGGTTTAATTATGTTAGTGGGCCTCTAGAAAGCCCAAACTTAAGATAGAACCCGACAATTTTAGTTAATTTTTGTTCCATAAGAAAAAGGAGGTGAAATTATGAAATAGGACCTATGTGAAAATGTTTGAAAATGCTATAGGCTAAATTGAAGTGGCCAAATAAATAGGAGTGCAAAATAGGAGGATTTGCATGACAAACCTCCCATTTACATGAAGTGGCCAGCCATCATGTTGTTGTAGACAAAATGTACACTTGATATCCATAATTTATGGTACAAATTGATACAAATTGATAATAGGTTAGGTAAATGTTCCATGATAATGGGTTAGGTAAATGTTTCATGATAATAGGCTAGGTAAATGTTCCATGATAATGGGTTAGGTAAATGTTTCATGATAATGGGTTAGGTAAATGTTTCATGATAAGAATATCATGTCTTTTGTATTAAAGAATTAAATGGATGAAATATGAAGTTTTATTAAAAGAAAAAGGGGTGAAAAGAACAAAGTTTTGTCCATCTTTGTTCATCATAGCTGAAAGTTAGAGAAGAGAAAGGAGAGGAGAAAGCTCTTGAGTATTCGGTCATTAGGAGGAGGAAAATTGAAGGTAAGTTCTTGGTACCTTGCTTCTATTTTGAGGTTCATGAGTTCTTCTTGATTCTACCTTAACTCTTGAAGTATATTTTGATTTTTAGTTGTGTTGTGAGCATTTGGTCATGAATTAAAATGAAGGAAATGGTTGTTGCTTCATGTTCTTTTGATGAAAAATGGAAGATATGTGAAGTTGAGCCAAACAAATGAGCATGCATGTGCCTTAGATGCTAAAGGGAAAAATCGGCTAACATGTTATGCTTTGAAATGATGAAATAGAGATTATGCTTAAGTAAAAATCATAGATATGTGATGATTGATTGGTGATATACATGTTTAAATAACATGCATGCAAGATAGGTGTATGAAAGAGTGATTTGGTAATAAATCTGCTTGGGACAGCAGCAGTAACGTGAATTTGGAAAATCACCATAAATTGTGGGAGATGAGTTAGAAGGTGAATAAATTATGTAATTAAAGCTTATTGAGTCTAGTTTCTAATGAAATAAACAAGAACATATTTTGAATTCTGTACAATGAGAAATTTGATTCGTAATGAAGAGTGGTCAGATTAGTCAAACAGTGAAACATGGGAAACTTTGAGAAAAATCTGGTATTGATTGGCTAAACCAAAAATTCTAAAAATTTTATGGATAGAAGATATATGAGTCTATTTTCAAGGAAAATTAGCGGAACTTGATTTGGAGTTTCGTAGCTCCAGTTATAAATGATTTAGTAACTGTTGCTCAGGAAGACAGCTTGCAGTGAAATT